>NC_143029.1:72610000-72732500 GCF_057628025.1 Oncorhynchus mykiss
TAGTCCAGGCCATCATCACTAATTATCCAGTGTTCAATAGGCTACATATAGATAAGGTTCATGACTGTTAGGATGATCTCTTATTTATGAACTTTCATGGGGTCAGATAGGGAAGATCATGCCAGGTCAGACTGATGTTTTACCATCAGTGTACAGTTGAAATGGTACCCTGCATTGACATCACCCATTAGAAGTAAGTATTCATTCCAGTGACATACAGCACAAGGGATAGTGACAGTTGGTTGCCTGTTTTCAGCCACAAGCAAATAGCAAGTTCTAAGAATTTGTTGCATTTAACTTGCGTGAGCAGTTTGATATGTTATTGTGTTGCATGAACAGTTGAGGGTAGCATGGACAAACCCTCCCCAGGATTGCCTCTTCTAGTTTTTAAAATCTTGTCTTGTTTTTATTTCAGGAGTTAAAGTTCCACGTAATTTTCGCTTGTTGGAAGAGCTTGAAGAGGGTCAGAAAGGTGTTGGAGATGGGACAGTCAGCTGGGGCCTTGAAGATGATGAAGATATGACGCTAACACGGTGGACAGGCATGATCATCGGACCGGCACGAGTAAGTGTGACCGCAGCAGGAGTAAGTAAGAGACATCTGCGCGTCACATGACCGTGTTAGCCAGCTGAGCTAAAGTAACAAAAGTCTCAGGCAAGGTTACACCGCACTCAAGGTTTGATTACCAAACTACCTCTGTAATATAAGCACATCACCGTGCCATTTCCGTAATAGTTGTGTGTTCTAAGACCACGCTTTGGCAAAATGTTGTTGTTGAAAATGCTTTAAGACAACAACAAAAAACAGTAAGTCAAGACAGGCACAGTAATGAGCATAGCTCATCACCATTACCCGGACCAAGCAATGTTTGTTTCTGTGTTTTGTTTTCCAGACTAATTATGAGAACAGGATATACAGTCTGAAAGTGGAATGTGGTCCTAAATATCCTGAATCACCTCCAATTGTTAGATTTGTAACAAAAGTTAGCATGAATGGCATAAACAATTCCAATGGGATGGTAAGTAACATCACATTTACATTTTTTGCCCTTACAAATGAAACAGGTCTAAATATATTTATATAATTATTAATGTACATGTGTTTTTGGTAAACTCAGTGCCTAGTGCTCATCAAAGGATGATCACTAATTTGCCTCTCCTCTCTCTCTCAGGTGGATACACGTAGCATACCAATTCTATCTAAATGGCAAACCTCTTATAGCATTAAAGTTGTTCTTCAAGAGTTAAGGCGTCTAATGATGTCCAAAGAGAATATGAAGCTTCCACAACCACCAGAAGGACAAACCTACAGTAATTAACTGTTGTTTACTTTTGACCCCTATTGTCTTAAATCGTATTCTCCTTGAAATGATTGTGTAGGCCATCACAATCGTGATGATTCTCACTCCACTATTTTAAGAATTTAGACTGAGCAAGATTGGACATTCCTTTTAGTTAGCCTATGGTCATTCTAGAACGTCCCCACTGCGAGTGAAATTATGTTTTTAAGACCACAAGTGTACACAGTTATTTCTCTTCTATTGAAGTTAGTGTGACCATTCACTTTATGATTGTGAGATGTATCAAGTTGGCTTTACAAGAGAAGAATGGCACCAAGTGTATACCCAAGTCAAACAATTTATGTTTCGAATGGCAGGTGACTAAAATAAATAATTGAAATGTGTGTATGATGGCATGCTTTAACAAATAAATAGTTGACCAAAAGCTACATTTAAATTGTAATTTAGTCAAATGTAGGAGGTATGTTGACATATCATGCAGATGAAGATTAACCAATGGCTTTAGGCCAGAAGTAGTGTCACAAGTTTTGAAGGATTTAAAAAAGTATATCTGTATTTGACACGATTCCAATAATGTTTCTGTTCTGCAGCTCTTTGAATTGTAACGTATGTTCAAGCCTGTTCTGTTCTGAAAAAAATACCCCATGTATTTAACTTCTAAAGAAAATTACAAGTTTATGACATTGCGATTTCTCTGACATTAAAATCACTGTCTTGAGAAATACTGTATGTTGCAAACTGGATTCCTTTTTACTCAATCTATAATGAAATATCTGAAAAGATGAGAGAGGCCTGTAATTTTCATCATAGGTACACTTCAACTATGACAGACAAACTGAGAAAAAAAATCTAGAAAATCACATTGTAGGATTTTTAATTCATTTATTTGCAAATTTTGGTGGAAAATAAGTATTTGGTCAATAACAAAAGTTTATCTCAATACTTTGTTATAAACCCTTTGTTGGCAATGACAGAGGTCAAACGTTTTCTGTAAGTCTTCACAAGGTTTTCACACACTGTTGCTGGTATTTTGGCCCATTCCTCCATGCAGATCTCCTCTAGAGCAGTGATGTTTTGGGGCTGTTGCTGGGCAACACAGACTTTCAACTCCCTCCAAAGATTTTCTATGAGGTTGAGATCTGGAGACTGGCTAGGCCACTCCAGGACCTTGAAATGCTTCTTACCTACTGTGAAGCATGGGGGTGGAAACATCATATTTTGGGGCTGTTTTTCTGCAAAGGGACCAGGACGACTGATCCGTGTAAAGGAAAGAATGAATGGGGCCATGTATCGTGAGATTTTGAGGGAAAACCTCCTTCCATCAGCAAGGGCATTGAAGATGAAACGTGGCTGGGTCTTTCAGCATGACAATGATCCCAAACACACCGCCCGGGCAACGAAGGAGTGGCTTCATAAGAAGCATTTCAAGGTCCTGGAGTGGCCTAGCCAGTTTCCAGATCTCAACCTCATAGAAAATCTTTGGAGGGAGTTGAAAGTCCGTGTTGCCCAGCAACAGCCCCAAAACATCACTGCTCTAGAGGAGATCTGCATGGAGGAATGGGCCAAAATACCAGCAACAGTGTGTGAACACTTACAGAAAACTTTTGACCTCTGTCATTGCCAACAAAGGGTATATAACAAAGTATTGAGATAAACTTTTGTTATTGACCAAATACTTATTTTCCACCATAATTTGCAAATAAATTCATTATAAATCCTACAATGTGATTTTCTGGATTTTTTTTCTCATTTTGTCTGTCATAGTTGAAGTGTACCGTTGATGAAAATTACAGGCCTCTCTCATCTTTTTAAGTGGGAGAACTTGCACAATTGGTGGCTGACTAAATACTTTTTTGCCCCACTGTATATTGAATACATTCTGAATAATGCCTTGGACTCTCAACAATTCTCATAGATCAGCAATATATTTTCTAGCTTTTTATCTCCATCTGTGATGCTGTATAGAATGCTTTATAGAATGGTTTGGCACTTGTTAGCCTTAAGACATTTGCTTTCATGCTTTAAATGGGGTTCGGGGATTAACCACTAGCAATTGGCACCTAAACAATTACAAGGGGGATGTCAGGCCATTTGGATAGTGTATAATAGCCATTTGCCAAGCCATAGTCAAGTTATTGTATTAGCAGATAATTATAAAACTATCCGTTAGCTTGAGTTTTTACGAGCCCCTTTTTCTTCTTCATACAGTTATGAGCTGTTTGTGTTAAAGGCAATACATTCTGATTAACAATACTGATACATTCATGATTTTGGACAGTTATTTAACACCCTTTTCCTATACTGTCAGAACTCTGGATTGCAGGAGAGGGTCAGTATCAGTACAGTACAGCTTTCATGTTACAGAGGATTGTGTGACGTTAGACTCGGGGGTGACTGTAATGGTTAGTGACTGCAAGTCCACCGTGCCAGTCCTCCACATGACCTGACCACATAAATCTCCCCCACTGCAGTGGCCTGACTGAGAGCAGCTTGACTGTCTTGTGGCTGAGCATCACATTCACTGCAGGGTAGACCGCCCATATCGTTGTGGACTGGACATCACACACACATACACGTAGTGTACACACACACCACATAACCTCAGTATGGGAGAGCTCAATGTCAGCATAACTACAAACATTTCCTTTGTTAAATGTATTCATGCATTCTCTCTGCTGTATTTGTTTATAGATCCCAACTCAAGATGATAGGTTTACATAAACAATGGATATATATTCTCAGCAGAAAAAAGGGTAAATGGTATCCCAAAAGATGAGGAAGAAAACAAAGAAATATCCCATTCCTGAATATTTCCTTTACTGTAAATAACACTGGTGTTGAACTATACACCAGCCTGGTCATCTCACTAACAGCATATTAACTCATTAAAGCAACCTAAATATACAAAGGAAATATCTACTGGAGGAGTACACAGGAAAAATGTCAGTAATGTCTTGAGTCCATATTTTGGTATGATTTACACATCATGGAGTCACTACTGTACAACTTATCATTTGTCTGTTCATTTGTGCTGATGCTGGGAAGAAACCAGCTTTGAAAAGGTGCTTTGGGAAGACCTGGTGGAGGATCTCTTCTCCCTGATGGACTGAATCTCAATGATCTTTCCTTGATTCTTTGCGTCCTCTCCATCCTGGATCTTCCCCTCTGGTGTGATTTGAGAAGGAGCTAAAGTGGGAATCAAGGAAAAAATTTAAATTCTTGACGAATCAAGGAAATTCGATTAAAGATTCACCCCTTCTTGTTACATACTGTAGCTTCAGCCCTTCTATAATAAATCAGCTGTGACATCATCATCCCCTAGAGGGAGCTATATACCTGTGAGATAATACTACTGGGTGATCTAGCTGTGGTTTCTGCTCTAGGGGCCATGACGGTTCTAAAAGGCAGGGGCAGCAGCGTGATGCTGCTTAGGTTTGTCTCCAGGGCCTCCATTGCTGCATGTTTACATTACTCTTAAGAAAGAGACATGCTTTAGACTGAACTGATTGCCAAAGGGAAGTATGATTGCACTAGCTACTCGTGTTGTGCAGTGCAGCCAGCCTGTTAGCCAGCAGTCACTGTGTGTCCTCCTCATTGTGTCTTTGAATTGGTGTCCAAGCACAAGCTATAAATTATTAATTGATGGGATTAAGTCATCATTCTGGACACCCGCAAGTGATTATTTGGTAACACTTTATTTGGATAGTCCACCTGTAGATGCTCTGCAGACTGTCAGTAACAGTTCAACTAACTATTTACTAGCTCTAACCTTAACCCTTATCCTAACCTTAACCCTTACCCTGACCTTTATTCTAAACCTAACCGTAACCTTAGCAAGTAGTTGCTTATCCACAGATAGTTTGTTGAAAGTATGGCCATCTGGCGCATCTAAAGATGGCAAAATCAGGACTATCCAAATAAAGTATGACTGATTATTTCTCTCAAAAGATGTCCTCGGTGGAGACTGAAATGCAACCAGATAGAGAACACTATTATTCCATAATTTTGTCAGAAGGCTTTGAATGTACAGTACCAGTCAAAAGTTTGGACACACCTACTCATTCAAGGGTTTTTCTTTATTTTTACTATTTTCTACATTGTAGAATAATAGTGAAGACATCAAAACTATGAAATAACACATGGAATCATGTAGTATCCAAAAAACTGTTAAATAATCTAAATAAATGATTGCCATTCTCTCAACCAGCTTCATGAGGTAGTCACCTGGAACGCATTTAAAATAACAGGTGTGCCTTGTTAAAAGTTCATTTGTGGAATTTCTTTCCTTAATGCGTTTGAGCAAATCAGTTGTGTTGTGACAACGTAGGGGTGGTATACAGAAGATAGCCCTATTTGGTAAAATACCAAGTCCATATTATGGCAAGAATACCTCAAATAAGCAAAGATAAAAGACAGTCCATCATTACTTTAAGACATGAAGGTCAGTCAATCTGGAAAATCTCAAGAACTTTGAAAGTTTCTTCAAGTGCAGTCCCAAAATCCATCAGGCGCTATGATGAAACTGGCTCTCATGAGGACCGTCACAGGAAAGGAAGACCCAGAGTTACCTCTGCTGCAGATAAGTTCATTCGAGTTACCAGCCTCAGAAATTGCAGCCCAAATAAATGCTTCAGAGTTCAAGTAATAGACACAGCTCAACATCAACTGTTCAGAGGAGACTTTGTGAATCAGGTCTTCATGGTCAAATTGCTGCAAAGAAACCATTACTAAAGGACACCAATAAGAAGAAGACTTGCTTGGGCCAAGAAATATTCCATCTAATTGACATTAGACCGATGGAAATCTGTCCTTTGGTCTGATGAGTCCAAATTTGAGATTTTTGGTTCCAACCGCCGTGTCTTTGTGAGACGGATAATCTCTGCATGTGTGGTTCCCACCATGAAGCATGGAGGAAAGAGGTGTGATAGTGCAGGGGTGCTTTGCTGATGACACTGTCTGATTTATTTATAATTCAAGGCACACTTAACCAGCATGGCTACCACAGCATTCTGCAGTGATTCGCCATCCCATCTATCTATCTAACATTTGTTTTTCAACAGGACAATGACCTAAAACATACCTCCAGGCTGTATAAGGGCTATTTGACCAAGGAGAGTGATGTAGTGCTGCATCAGATGACCTGGCCTCCACAATCACCCGACCTCAACCGAATTGAGATGGTTTGGGATGTGTTGGGCTGCAGAGTGAAAGAAAAGCAGCCAACAAGTGCTCAGCATATGTGGGAACTCCTTCAAGACTTTTGGAAAAGCATTCCTCATGAAACTGGTTGACAGAATGCCAAGCGTCTGCAAAGCTGTCAAGGCAAAGGGTGGCTACTTTGAAGAATCCAAATATATTTAGATTTGTTTAACACTTTTTTGGATACTACATGATTCCATATGTGTCATTCCATAGATTTTTAGATTACAATGTAGAAAATAGTAAAAATTTAGAAAAACCCTTGAATGAGTAGGTGTGTCCAAACCTTTGACTGGTACTGTAGTTTTGGTCCGTGTGCTGATATATTTCTATTTACCAGGTTTTGTGTCCATAGAGGGTGTGATGGTTGCATGGGGAAATGAGAGAAGTATGGTACAATAGTATTAAATGGATGGTAACCTACTGAAAGTATTGATAGTATAATGTCTGACCTGATGTGACATGCTGGTTGTGGAGTGGTTGACAGTACTCTGAGGGAAGTTCCAGGCCAGTAGCACTATGAGTAATTTGAAACACAACCAAAACACACTGCAAATGCCCATTCAACTAGTTTTTCGCTTTATGTAGTCATTGAATGCCAGAAATATGTGATCAAATATTAAATGTTTGACTACTCTAATACACTATAAGTGAAGTTTTACCAAATACTTATGACTTCTTCAAATGGGGGGGACACTAGATACATCAAGTGCTTTAATTTCTAAACGGTAAAACAGAAAGTGACATTCTGTACTGTCACGCCTCATATGAAACATTTGATCTCAAATCCAAAATGCTATAGATTATAGAGCCACATTTTAAAATGTTTGCTTCACTGTCCAAATACATATGGAGGTGAGTGCATATGCTGTTGGTTGGTATATGGATTAGCAATCACTGGAACAGAGTAAGGTCAACATGTATTTTTACTAGTAATTTTCCATTACAATACAATGCTATTTATACTTTATTCAAACATGCTATAAATAATTTTCTGTCTGGACAAGTACAGTGTGTGCTGCTGAGGCTGGATGACTAGATGCTTCTTTTTCAAATATACTAGTGGGAGGTAGGGACAACCAGCATACTTTTATTATAAGTCATTAATCTAAAGTCTTCACTGTAACTGATTTACTTAACCCAAATCTGAAGAGCTCTCCACCAATTCCCAGTTACACACACAGGAATATATTTATGCATACTATTCACCATAAAAAATCATGTTTTATTGTCACATACACAGGATAGGTGCAGTGAAATGTGTTGATTTACAGAGGTGATATTCAAAGTCGAGTTCGCCAATATACAATAAAAAATAGAAACTTTTTTTGGAACAAAAAAGGAAGAGTACAGATTATTGTATGGTACAATATACAATTATTTTTGAGAAAGATTATTTGAAAAATATAATTTTACTGAGTAAATGTATTTATTGGTTTCATTTTGATAAGAGATGAAAATGCAATGAATTGAAAGTTATTTGTTGATGTAAAAATCTAAATTTGCCGATTTCAAGGTTGTGCCCTTACATTTGGGGAACTTTGGGGGTATAAATGGGGTCCCCAGAAATTCTGGGGTAAAAAATGGCATCCCCGCTGAGATAGCTGTGGCACAGGCAGCAGTTTGAAGATAATCAGCACTGTATTTACCATTTAACCTGTCGTACAACGAGCTTTCCATATAATAAAGTATTTAACCTAAGAGAGATTCATCTTAATAATAGGAGCCGCAAATCCACACTTGACTCTTTAACCATTCTAATCTGAGTTTTAGCTCTGAACAGCTGAACAAAGACATCAATTTAATCCATTTTCTTATTTTCTCAAGGCTCTTTCTCTCTGCAGGAATCTCAAATGGAGGCTTATACTGAGATTAGTTCACTTTTTACACCCACAGTGTCTCTGTCCTCTCAGTCTCAGCTCTCCAGCCATGCAGTCAGGCAACCAGTATCTCACCGTTCAAAAGCGTGTGAAATTAATCAATCTTGGTTTGGGTTTGAGTGACTGATTTCAATGCAGCCTGAGAGTGTTTCAGTGATCTAAGTTGGGAAGGAATGTGGTGAGGAGGACATGAGGCTAGTCTACAGACTGGCTGCTGGAGCCAGCCCTCCTTAGTGGGTTCCCAGAGATCTCACCTTCTGCCCCCCGGGGCCAAAAGGTCACGTCTTCCGTCTGTCAGTACTGTAAAAAGCTTTGGCTCTTTTACAGCCCACAGGATAGGAGGAATGAATGGAAATGGAGAATGTCTGTCTATCAGAAGCACATTTCTGTATACATTTCACAGGATTTACCCATGATTGTCTGAGGCTGAGTTTGTGCAAATTGAGTCTGAACATATAATAGGCCTAGTTGAAGTGAATAAACAAACAAAAAGATAAATTAAAAAAAAATAAAGATAATTTACTTGTTCTGAGCTTGAAGCAATTTGAGGCCCATTTTCAAAGAATGGATGCACAGACTGTATTTGTTACAACAATGGCAACGTGGAACAACAGAGAACATGATATTTCCCAGTATTAGGGTAATTGTTTATCTATTTTTTGGATGTGAAAAAATGATGTTGATGATAACAAAAAATGGCATTGTTTACTCCCAATGGGGGAATTGCTCACATATAAAATGTGTGGTGCTGTGAAAACAAGGAAGGTCTGTTGTGTGTTTTAAGTGCTGTATTTACAGTGAGCTAGTACATGAATTGCCTCTTCTCACTGTGAGAAAAGGGACAGATTAGAACCACATGTCTGCTTGCACTCTTGGCTCCCTGGGCAATTGACATGCACTTCACAGACAGAGTGCAATAATCATGCAGATAGCTAGGCTTCAGTCAGCTTGTGTATACTCTGACCCATTGTGCTTACCGCTCACGGCTATTGGAATCCATAGAACGATATATCAGCTAGTCAAAGGGAAGTTCTCTATCTCATGGCCAATGTTGTATTATGATAATAAACATACTGTCTGAAACATCAATTAAAATTGCCTATTTATTGCCACTTAATATGTGGCCAATGTGATATTAAAGAGGGCCTCACATCAACTGACAGAATTTTGAAAAAGGGGGTAAGATAAAAAATATATATTAGCAAATGAGCTGTGTTCTTATTGCATTTCAAGCTATTTATACGGATGGAAGAAAAGTCACTAGACTTCATGTCTCTACTCTGCGGGAACTATTAAATTACAGCTGGATGTTTCTAATTACCTCACTATAAATGTTGGAACACAACACTTCTCAAGTGTTAGAGGGCCCTTATATTGTCTCCTCACATGTTTAGGGAAACACTGGCTCATGGTGCTCCCTGTATGTGTGTTTCTGGCATTGGAATTGTGGCTTAGTGAGAGAAAAGTGAGCATTCCTTCTGCTGGCGCAAGGGGAAAGGAAATGGGTAATAAAACCCAGAAAAAGAAAAACTCCCTCGCTCCGCTGCGCGCTGGAGCCAGTGATTCTGACTGGTATCCACTTAATTGCTTTTAAATGAAAAATATGTTTGACTTCCCATTTTGCTGTGTTTAAGAAAGTCAAGTCAAATCCCATATGTATAGCAGCCAAAGCAGGGAGCGCTGTGGCCGGCCACTCTCATCCAGCAGTATAAAGACTAATCCTGCTCTCTCAGCGCGGTGCCATCAGTAATATTATTATTAATATTGAGAGGAGGACTGTGTGCAATGGTAACCAAAGTCTGGAGGAGTCAGACTGACTGTCCAGCCTCCTTTTCTCTTAGCCCTACCGCCACATGGAATGTGCAACATGTTGAGATGGTTCAGTCCATCATGACATTTCCCCCAGTGTTTTATATAATGTAGCTTATGTTTAAAACGTTTGTTATTCTATATCCGCATTGATCGGTGTCATATTTTTTTTAAAGACATTTATAAGGGGAGCACATTTTGTTAATATTCAGCACCAAATTATGTAATAGTATGTGGCCACTTGTACATACTGCGTGATAAACAGTTTGTCTTCATAGTACTGTAGACCTGTCAACTAGAGTCCATCATGACTATAATGTTACGTTAGACTTTCATGTCGTGTCAGGCGTTTTGCTTTGTAGTGTAGTTAATTGTTGAGGAAAAGAAGTGTGTCACATCCCCAACAGTCATTGGTTACATCCCATCAAGCTGAGCTGACTGCTGCTGTCTGTCCCCGTGGTCACCCCCCCCCCCCCCCCCCCCATGCCCAGGCCCTACTGGTTGGTTGGTTGGTGCTATTGTGGCATGCAGCGTCCACAGGGCCACAGAGGGAACCTGGCCCTGCAGGATGTCAGACAATGCTGGGAAGGAAGAGGAGGGAATCCTGGGCTTTGTGTTGGATGGAAGCTAGTGATCATCATCAGTCCTGTTTTGTCTTGATGAGAAGAGCCTTCCCCCCCCCCCTATGACTCCTTACTCACTGTCCCCCTGGGCTTGTCTTGAAGAGAAGAGTGAAGAAAGGATACGAGGAGAAGAGCTTTCCACCATGAATGACTCTTCACTGTCCCTCGGGGCTTGGCTTGAGTTAGCTTGGTCATCATTCTGCCTCGTCTCGTTGCGTGCTCTGTGAATGATAATAAAGGCTTCTCTGTCTCTGGTACCTCCCAATGTCTTTGATTTAATGTTTCATGATTTGTTGTTCCTTTATTCTTTTCAAGAGACTATTCCAAAGCATTGACACAGAGCTGACACAACATCACAACATTAAGCTGTCGTTGTTCTCTTCAATGAAATGCACCTGTTATTTAGTAACAGGCCCATATCTGTCATATCAAAGAACATTTTATTTTGTCACATACAACAGTTTATCAGATGTTATTGCGGGTGTAGCAAATAGCTTGTGTTTCCAGCTCCAACGGTGCCGTAATATCTAACAAGTAATATCTAAAGTAAAGGAATTTAATTAAGAATATTTAAATATTTGGACAGGCAATGTCAGACTAAGATACAGTAGAATAGGATAGAATACAGTATATACATATATTTTTTTATTTCACCTTTATTTAACCAGGTAGGCCAGTTGAAAACAAGTTCTCATTTACAACTGCGACCTGGCCAAGATAAAGAGTTACACATGGGATAAACAAACGTACAGTCAATAACACAATAGAAAAATCTGTATACAGTGTGTGCAAATGAAGTAAGGAGGTAAGGCAATAAATAGGCCAATAGTGGCAAATTAATTACAATTTAGCAATTTACACTGGAGTGATACATGTACAGATGAGGATGTGCAAGTAGAAATATGTGTGTGCAAAAGAGCAGAAAAACAAATGTGGGGATGGGGTAGGTAGTTGGTTTGATGGGCTATTTACTAATGGGCTATGTACAGCTGCAGCAACCGTTAAGCTGCTTTGACAACTGACGCTTAAAGTTTGTGAGGGAGCTATAAGTCTCCAACTTCAGTGATTTTTGCAATTCGTTCCAGTCATTGGCAGCAGAGAACTGGAAGGAAAGGTGGCCAAAGAGGTGTTGTCTTTGGGGGTGACCAGTGAAATATACCTGCTGGAGCGAGTGATACGGGTGGGTGTTGCTATGGTGACCAGTGAGCTGAGATAAGGCGGGGCTATATCTAGCAAAGACTCATAGATGACCTGGAACCAGTGGGTTTGGCGACGAATATGTAGCGAGGACCAGCCAACGAGAGCATACAGGTCACAGTGGTGGGTAGTATATGGGGCTTTGGTGACATAACGGATGGCACTGTGATAGACTGCATCCAATTTGCTGAGTAGAGTATTGGAGGCTAATTTGTAAATGACATCGCCAAAGACAAGGATCGGTAGGATAGTCAGTTTTACGAGGGTAAGTTTGGCAGCATGAGTGAAGGAGGCTTTGTTGCGAAGTAGGAAGCCGATTCTATATTTAATTATGGATTGGAGATGCTTAATGTGAGTCTGGAAGGAGAGTTTACAGTCTAGCCAGACACCTAGGTATTTATAGTTGTCCACATATTCTAAGTCAGAACCGTTCAGAGTAGTGATGCTAGACGGGCGGCCTGTGCAGGCACTGATCGGTTGAAGAGCATGCATTTAGTTTTACTAGCATTTAAGAGCAGTTGGAGACCATGGAAGGAGTGTTGTATGGCGTTGAAGCTCGTTTGGAGGGTTGTTAACACAGTGTCTAAAGAAGGACCAGATGTATACAGAATGGTGTCGTCTGCGTAGAGGTGGATCAAAGAATCACCAGCAGCAAGAGCGACATCATTGATATATACAGAGAAAAGAGTCGGCCCGAGAATTGAACCCTGTGGCACCCCCATAGAGACTGCCAGAGGTCCAGACAACAGGCCCTCCGATTTGACACACTGAACTCTATTTGAGAAGTACAGTGCCTTGCGAAAGTATTCGGCCCCCTTGAACTTTGCAACCTTTTTTTGGATATTTCAAACATTTTTAACAAATCAAAAACTGAAGAATTGGGCGTGCAAAATTATTCAGCCCCCTTAAGTTAATACTTTGTAGCGCCACCTTTTGCTGCGATTACAGCTGTAAGTCGCTTTCGGTATGTCTCTATCAGTTTTGCACATCGAGAGACTGAATTTTTTTCCCATTCCTCCTTGCAAAACAGCTCAGTGAGGTTGGATGGAGAGCATTTGTGAACGGCAGTTTTCAGTTCTTTCCACAGATTCTCGGTTGGATTCAGGTCTGGACTTTGACTTGGCCATTCTAACACCTGGATATGTTTATTTTTGAACCATTCCATTGTAGATTTTAATTTATGTTTTGGATCATTGTCTTGTTGGAAGACAAATCTTCGTCCCAGTCTCAGGTCTTTTGCAGACTCCATCAGGTTTTCTTCCAGAATGGTCCTGTATTTGGCTCCATCCATCTTCCCATCAATTTTAACCATCTTCCCTGTCCCTGCTGAAGAAAAGCAGGCCCAAACCATGATGCTGCCACCACCATGTTTGACAGTGGGGATGGTGTGTTCAGCTGTGTTGCCTTTACGCCAAACATAACGTTTTGCATTGTTGCCAAAAAGTTCAATTTTGGTTTCATCTGACCAGAGCACCTTCTTCCACATGTTTGGTGTGTCTCCCAGGTGGCTTGTGGCAAACTTTAAACAACACTTTTTATGGATATCTTTAAGAAATGGCTTTCTTCTTGCCACTCTTCCATAAAGGCCAGATTTGTGCAATATACAACTGATTGTTGTCCTATGGACAGAGTATCCCACCTCAGCTGTAGATCTCTGCAGTTCATCCAGAGTGATCATGGGCCTCTTGGCTGCATCTCTGATCAGTCTTCTCCTTGTATGAGTTGAAAGTTTAGAGGGACGGCCAGGTCTTGGTAGATTTGCAGTGGTCTGATACTCCTTGGGATGTTTAAAGCTTGGGAAATATTTTTATATCCAAATCCGGCTTTAAACTTCTTCACAACAGTATCTCGGACCTGCCTGGTGTGTTCCTTGTTCTTCATGATGCTCTCTGCGCTTTTAACGGACCTCTGAGACTATCACAGTGCAGGTGCATTTATACGGAGACTTGATTACACACAGGTGGATTGTATTTATCATCATTAGTCATTTAGGTCAACATTGGATCATTCAGAGATCCTCACTGAACTTCTGGAGAGAGTTTGCTGCACTGAAAGTAAAGGGGCTGAATAATTTTGCACGCCCAATTTTTCAGTTTTTGATTTGTTAAAATAGTTTGAAATATCCAATAAATGTAGTTCCACTTCATGATTGTGTCCCACTTGTTGTTGATTCTTCACAAAAAAATACAGTTTTATATCTTTATGTTTGAAGCCTGAAATGTGGCAAAAGGTCGCAAAGTTCAAGGGGGCCGAATACTTTCGCAAGGCACTGTAGTTAGTGAACCAGGCGAGGCAGTCATTAGAGAAACCAAGGCTGTTGAGTCTGCCGATAAGAATGTGGTGATTGACAGAGTCGAAAGCCCTGGCCAGGTCGATGAAGATGGCTGCACAGTACTGTCTTTTATCGATGGGGATTATGATTTTGTTTAGGATCTTGAGCGTGGCTGAGGTGCACCCATGACCAGCTCTGAAACCAGATTGCGTAGGGGAGAATATACAGTGGTATTCGAAATAGTAGGTGATCTGTTTGTTCACTTGGCTTTCGAAGACTTTAGAAATGCAGGGCAGGATGGATATAAATCTCTATCAGTTGGCCACTTTAAGAGTGAGATGAGTAATGCAAATATGTAAAGTGTTAGTGTTCCATTATTAAAGTGGCCAGTGATTTCAAGTCTATGTATATAGGGCAGCAGCCTCTAATGTGCTAGTGATGGCTATTTAACAGTCTGATGGCCTTGAGATCGAAGCTGTTTTTCAGTCTCTTGATCCCAGCTTAGATGCACCGGTACTGACCTCGCCTTCTGGATGATAGTGGAGTGAACTGGCAGTGGCTTGGGTGGTTGTTGTCCTTGATGTTCTTTTTGGCCTTCCTATGACATCGGGTGCTGTAGGTGTCCTGTAGGGCAGGTAGCTTTCCCCCGGTGATGCGTTAGGCAGACCGCACCACCCTCTCGAGAGCCCTGCGGTTGCGGGCGGTGCTGTTGCCGTACCAGGTGGTAATACAACCCAACAGGATGCTCTCAATTGTGCATCTGTAATAGTTTATGAGGGTTATAGGTGCCAAGACAAATTTATTCAGCCTCCTGAGGTTTAAGAGGCGCTGTTGCGCCTTCTCCACCAAACTGTCTGTGTGGGTGGATAATTTCAGTTTGTCAGTGATGTGTACTCTGAGGAACTTTTAAACTTTCTACCTTCTCCATTGTGGTCCTGTTGGTGTGGATACGGTAGTGCTCACTCTGCTGTTTCCTGAAGTCCACTATCAGCTCCTTAGTTTTGTTGACGTTGGGTGAGAGGTTATTTTCCTGGCAACACACTCCCAGGGCCCTCATCTCCTCCCTGTAGGCTGTCTCATCATTGTTGGTAATCAGGCCTACTACTGTTGTGTCATCTGCAAACTTGATGATTGAGTTGGAGGCATGCGTGGCCATGCAATCATGGGTGAACAGGGAGTACAGGAGGGGGCTGAGCATGCATGCTTGTGGGGCCTCAGTGTTGAGGATAAGCAAAGTGGAGGTTGTTTCCTACCTTCACCACCTGGGGGTGGCCCATCAGGAAGTCCAGGACCCAGTTGCACAGGGCAGTGTTCAGACCCAGGGCCTTGAGCTTAATGATGAACTTGGAGGGTACTATGGTGTTGAATGATGAGCTATAGTCAATTAACAGTATTCTTACATAGGTATTCCACTTGCCCAGATAGGATTGGGCAGTGTGCAGTGCGATGACGATTGCATCGTATGTGGATCTATTTGGGCGGTAAGCAAATTGAAGTGGGTCTAGGGTGTCAGGTAAGATAGAGGTGGTATGATCCTTGACTAGACTGTCAAAGCACTTCATGATGACAGAAGTGAGTGCTACAGGGCGATAGTCATTTAATTCAGTTATCTTTGCTTTCTTGGGTACAGAAACAATGGTGGGCTTCTTGGAGCATGTGGGGACAACAGACTGGGATAGGGAGAGATTGAATATGTCCGTAAACACTCCAGTCAGCTGGTCTGCGCATGCTCTGAAGATGTGGCTAGGGATGCCGTCTGAGCCGGCAGCCCTGCGAGGGTTAACACGCTTAAATGTCTTACTCACGTCGGCCATGGAGAAGGACAGCCCACAGACCTTAGTAGCGGGCCGCGTCGATGGCACTGTGTTATCCTCAAAGCGGGCGAAGAAGGTGTTTAGCTTGTCCGGAGACAAGACATCGGTGTCCGCGACGTGGCTGGTTTTCCCTTTGTAGTCCATGATTGTCTATAGACCCTGCCACATACCTCTCGTGTCTGAGCCATTGAATTGCGACTTCACATTGTCTCTATACTGATGTTTCGCCTGTCTGATTGCCTTACGTCGGGAATAATGACACTGATTGTATTTGGCCATATTCCCAGTCACCTTGCCATGGTTAAATGAGATGGTTCACGCTTTCAGGTTTGCGCGAATGCTGCCATCTATCCACGGTTTCTGGTTAGGGTAGGTTTTAATTGTCTCCGTGGGTACAACATCTCCTATACACTTCCCGATAAACTCAGTCACTGTATCAGTGTATTTGTCTATGTTGTTCTCAGAGGCCTGGAACACCTGGAACACATCCCAGACCGCGTGATCAAAACAATCTTGAAGTGTGGATTCCGATTGGTCAGACCAGCGTTGGATAGTCCTTAGCACAGGTACTTCCTGTATGAGTTTCTGCCTATAGGAGGGAAGGATCTAAATGGAGTCGTGATCAGATTTTCCTAAGGGAGGGCGGGGGAGTGCTTTGTAGGCATCCTGGAAGTTGGAGTAGCAGTGGTCGAGTGTTTTAGCAGCGCGAGTACTACAGTCAATGTGTTGATAGAACTTCGGTAAACGTTTTCCTCATATTTCCTTTGTTCAAATCCCCAGCCACAATAAATGCGGCCTCAGGACATGTGGTTTACAGTTTGCATAAAGTCCAGTGAAGTTCTTTGAGGGCTGTCGCGGTATCGGCTTGAAGGGGAATATACACGGCTGTGACTAACCGTAGATGAATTCTCTTGGGAGGTAATATGGTCGGCATTTGATTGTAAGGTATTCTAGGTCGGGTGAACAAAAGGACTTGAGTTCCTGTATGTTATCACAATTACACCATGAGTAGTTAATCATGAAACATACACTCCTGACCTTCCTCTTCCCGGAGAGATATTTATTCCTGTCTGCATGATGAACTGAGAACCCAACTGAGTGTACGGACAGTATATCCCGAGAGAGCCATGTTTCAGTGAAACAGAGTATGTTACAATTGCTGATGTCTCTCTGGAAGGAAATCCTTGCTGTCACGTTCTGACCTTAGTTCCTTTGTTTTGTCTTTGTTTTAGTATGGTCAGGGCGTGAGTTGGGGTGGGCAGTCTATGTTTGTGTTTCTATGTTGGTTTTTGAGTTTGGCCTGGTATGGTTCTCAATCAGAGGCAGGTGTCGTTAGTTGTCTCTGATTGAGAATCATCTTAGGTAGCCTTTTTCCACCTGTGTTTCGTGGGTGTTTATTTTCTGTTTTGTGTGTCATCACTAGACAGGACTGTTTCGTTTGTTCGTTCTTCCTAGTTGTTATTTTGTTTAGTGTTCAGTTTTGATTATATTAAAAATCATGAACACTTACGACGCTGCACCTTGGTCCTCACCTTCTTCCACCGACGACAGCCGTTACACTTGCCCTGAGCTCGTCAACTTTATTATCCAGACACTGAAAATTAGCGAGTAATATACTCGGAAGCGGTGGTTGGTGTTTGCGCCTCCTGAGTCAGACTAAAAGTCCAAAGAGTACCTCTTGTCTGCCTGCGGTGTTTTGGAACATGCTCTCGAATCAGTTAAATTGCCCAGGAGGGTACAAACAAAGGATCTGATTCGGGAAAGGTGTATTCCTGGTCGTAATGCTGGTGAGTTACCGCCGCTCTGATATCCAAAAGTTCATTTTGTTCACAGTGCCATTTTCCAGTTTCTTTTTATCTGCAGCCTTAGTCACATTAGTTAGTCACATTGATTAGTCACATTGCTAAGGAAATGAAACCTACATGGATGCACTGATTTTCATGGTACCTCTCATGTGCTCAGAGGAGTGGTGTGCCCGGCCAGACTAAACCCCATCTGCCACAGAACGGGGCAAAGTGGATTATGTCAATGTAATTCTCATGTTTTCATAACCATTTCTAGCGGGAGTCTCTACACACTAGAAAACACCAAACAAGGTCAATCTGTGACCTTTTACAACTAGCTGCCAAACAGACGCTATGTTTACAGTTTTCAGCTTCTTACTGTTGTTTCATTGTGCAATATTATGGTATATACTGAATCAATGTTCATTATTGACAGTTATGAAAGGACATGGTATCATGATTGATTGGAGAGTTTGTAATCATACAGACATATGGGTCAACCTTATGGGACAATGGGTCAAATTTTTTGTGGTTCAAATGCAATGTCATAAGACAAAAACACGAGACCAAACTTCTGCCTCCCTCGAGCCACATGAAAACGCCTCTAAACCATAAAAGATGATGCAGTTGGTATCATCTCAGACGAGCAGAGGGAGCGAAAAAATATGTCCAAATATTTCCATGGCTCCTGTGGCCTTCTGCTAGCATATTTCTGGCATGAGCTCATGTGTGCTGTGGCTAGTTTGAGCACTCTCAGCACTGTTCCCTTCCCTTCCCAGTCTCTGGAAGTACTAGTGCCTGAGTTCAACTAGGCATTTACATTGTCATTCAAGATGCTTTTCTCCCCTACACCCTTGGGAGGGTTGTTCCACTGAGAACCGAGGGTGGGGATTTTTAGCGAGAGGGCCTATATACAGTAGTTGTTCCATTACACTGAAACTGAACATGTGCAGCCAGAGTATCAGCTTTATCTCAATATTCATTCAAAATTAGGTTTCTAAACTTTGGTTCTCAGAGTACAGTGATCCTCAAGGGTTCAGTAGTCCTTATGGTTATTATAATATAAAACTTGGAGTCAACTGTTTCAATAAACTGTCTGCACTTTTACTGCCTGTAATTGACAATAAGTAGGCTATGAAACACTTATTCTTTTAATTCTTCCAGCAGTTATTTTCATGAGCCCGGCATGATCCAAATGGGGGAAAAGTTGTTTGAAAATGTGACTGAAGCTTTTTGTTTTTCAGGGGCAGGGGCTTAAGGTTTTTCTTCTCAACTGGATCGAGAGAAAATCTCAATAAAAAAGTATGTGGTATTAACCGATCATAAATTGACATGAAATGTACTCCTAATAATGCAAACATTGGGAACAGAGGAGCCAGAAATAACCCTCATGTAAGATGTGTAAAAGATTGGGACTGAACCAAGCAGCAAGCAAGTGGAGGCGGGGGGTTAGAGAGAGAGGTGGAAGGAGTTAGGGGTAGAGGGGCGTCTGTGGAGGGGTAGAGAAAGAGGTGGAAGGAGTTAGGGGTAGAGGGGTGTCTGTGGAGGGGTTAGAGAGAGAGTTGGAAGGAGTTAGGGGTAGAGGGGTGTCTGTGGAGGGGTAGAGAGAGAGGTGGAAGGAGTTAGGGGTAGAGGGGTGTCTGTGGAGGGGTTAGAGAGAGAGTTGGAAGGAGTTAGGGGTAGAGGGGTGTCTGTGGAGGGGTAGAGAGAGAGGTGGAAGGAGTTATGGGTAGAGGGGTGTCTGTGGAGGGGTAGAGAGAGAGGTGGAAGGAGTTAGGGGTAGAGGGGTGTCTGTGGAGGGGTTAGAGAGAGAGTTGGAAGGAGTTAGGGGTAGAGGGGTGTCTGTGGAGGGGTAGAGAGAGAGGTGGAAGGAGTTATGGGTAGAGGGGTGTCTGTGGAGGGGTAGAGAGAGAGGTGGAAGGAGTTAGGGGTAGAGGGGTGTCTGTGGAGGGGTAGAGAGAGAGGTGGAAGGAGTTAGGGGTAGAGGGGTGTCTGTGGAGGGGTTAGAGAGAGAGTTGGAAGGAGTTAGGGGTAGAGGGGTGTCTGTGGAGGGGTAGAGAGAGAGGTGGAAGGAGTTAGGGGTAGAGGGGTGTCTGTGGAGGGGTAGAGAGAGAGATGGAAGGAGTTAGGGGTAGAGGGGTGTCTGTGGAGGGGTAGAGAGAGAGGTGGAAGGAGTTAGGGGTAGAGGGGTATCTGTGGAGGGGTAGAGAGAGAGAGATGGAATGAGTTAGGGGTAGAGGGGTGTCTGTGGAGGAGTAGAGAGAGAGGTGGAAGGAGTTAAGGGTAGAGGGGTGTCTGTGGAGTGGAGGGGTAGAGAGAGAGGTGGAAGGAGTTAGGGGTAGAGGGATGTCTGTGGATGGGGTAGAGAGAGAGGTGGAAGGAGTTAGGGGTAGAGGGGTGTCTGTGGAGGGGTAGAGAGAGAGGTGGAAGGAGTTAGGGGTAGAGGGGTGTATGTGGAGGGGTAGAGAGAGAGGTGGAAGGAGTTAGGGGTAGAGGGGTGTCTGTGGAGGGGTAGAGAGAGAGGTGGAAGGAGTTAGGGGTAGAGGGGTGTCTCTGGAGGGGTAGAGAGAGAGGTGGAAGGAGTTAGGGGTAGAGGGGTGTCTGTGGAGGGGTAGAGAGAGAGGTGGAAGGAGTTAGGGGTAGAAGGGTGTCTGTGGAGTGGAGAGGTAGAGAGAGAGGTGGAAGGAGTTAGGGGTAGAGGGGTGTCTGTGGAGGGGTTAGAGAGAGACGTGGAAGGAGTTAGGGGTAGAGGGGTGTCTGTGGAGTGGAGGGGTAGAGAGAGAGGTGGAAGGAGTTAGGGGTAGAGGGGCATCTGTGGAGGGTTAGAGAGAGAGTGAGTTGGCGAGAGGAGTGGAGGGGGTGGCCCTGTGTAAAGGAACTCATAAAAGTCACATTTGTTGGTGATGCATGAGGAAGTGAAGCCAGCTTTGGCACATGTGTCTGTGGTGCTACATTAACTGTTAACACAAATAATCAAAGTGCAGGGCCCATTGAGCGCTGGCGCCAGTGAAATGAGGGGGAGAGGCTGGCTTTGCAGGCACCTCCCTCCCTCTCTCCTTCTCTCTTTCCCTGGGCCTAGCTAGCAGGTGGAGGTCTACCAGGGGCTTTCACAGGATGGAAGTGCTTACAAAACAGGCGGGCCAGCCCACTGGCGGAGGAAAGCACCGCCACACTCCTGCTTTCCAGCTATTGTGTAGAAGTGTGCTTCTCTTTTTAGAACCTCGCCTTTGTACTGTTAAGCACCGACACAGCTCTGGGAGCCGGAAGAGACATGGCACCGGCGGTAACTACGTCACCTACTGTAGCTACATGCTTGCCTCAAGCTAATTAACATGTCACTGTTGTGACCTTGACTTTATTTTTTATTTTTTTTACCATTTTAGCTGTAGATGGTACAGTCAAATCACTGCCCTAATTCACTGGAACAGAAAGCTTTGCTGTATTATCAGTGATAATTTGAAGGGTACCTAGGACTTCATAACACATTCATAACCTATACATAACACATTCATAACCTATACATAACACATTCATAGGCTGTTTAAAATGTAATTTACGCTTATGTCAACAACTGCAATGTGTATAAAATGGGGAGGACTGTTGTCTGCTAGAGGTAGTTTGGGGGCAAACTGTGACCACAGAGCTGTTTCCTGTGTTGAAAAAGCCCCTCCAAACTCTTGTTGCCAACGGGCTGTAAAGAGAGGCTCCACAAACACATTGATTTTTGGAAAGTCAGACTTAATAAAAAATCATTCTGCAGTCATCAGGGTCTGATAAAATCTAAGTTTGTTACCCGTAATCATAGAAAATAAATAGCTATTGTCAAATGTATTTACTTTCTATTCTTATTCGTATTGTTTTAAAGACAATACACAACATTAGTATTCAAATAGATGATGAAATGTTGGGAATAATGGGTTTTAAACTATTTTAAAAATGAATGTTTTATGGTTTTATATATATTTATTACCCTATGACACTGTTTCCATTGTTCAGATACTGTCTGGATTTTGGTTGGAAAATAAACAAAGAGAAGATGTATCATCAGAGAAGCTGTTGTACTTATGCTTTCCATTACAGATTTAGAAAGCTTTTCTATCAGATTTAATTAGCAAAAGTATTATGCTGCTGCTACTCTTTCTTTTTACAAGACCATTTGAGTTGAGCTGAGTTCTGTTCTCTTCCAAAAACAGTCAGTCCAAGTCATGCGGGGAAAATAAATATCACAATTTGGAAAAAGTAATGCCTTGTAGCCTCTATGCTATGTGACATCGGCACAAAGGAAGCATGGCCTGGGCCCCCGATGCTCCCCACTTCCCATGCAGCCCAGGCAGCAGCCCACAACTGGGCCCTAGACCGAGGTTCCCTGGCGCCACAGTCATCATGTGTGTCAGTCACTTGCAAAACTCTCTTTTTTCCTTAGAGGATGAGCTAAGATCCTTCTTTAGCACTAGCGATTTATTTTAGACTCAGAGTCCAGAGACCCCCTTTCTTGAAAATCTTTCGTTTATCTTTGCCATGTTGTTTCAATACGAACCAATCAGCTTAGCCTTCACTGGAATGTCCCCGGAGACCCAGCTTTGGTTTCCCAATAGGCCCATTCATTTTGAGGACACAAGTTTAACATCTGGTTCGTATTAGCAGCTCTTACAATAGCTCTCATCTAGGGGCTCCCTCCGCTGGCATTGCTCACTGGGACGAGAGGGCAATCATTCCCTCCAGAAACATTATTTGATACTAAATCTTAAAGCAGAAATGATTGACTATTCCCTATTTATGCTCACATAACAGTCTGTGTTTTTGTTTTACTTGTTAACTGTTCCAGCTTACTAGATGTCAAATTAGTGGACTAATTTGACATCTAGATATTTGCCATTTGCTACAATATGTGCTGAAATACTTAGACAAGTCAGATAGATGATAGATCATACCAATTTTGTGATGAAGCTGTCACATGGGGGAAATAAACCAATGAATATACACACAAGCAGTAAATGATGTTTAAATAGTATAGAACCACAGTGAGAGCATTTGAGTTCATATCTTTGAGGAGGTCCATAACATGAGCATTCGGAAGTACACTCTTAGAAATAAGGGTTCCAAAAGGGTTCTACAGCTGTCCAAATAGGCAAACCCCTTTTGGTTCCACGTAGAACCCTTTTTGGTTCCTGGTAGAACTATTTTGGGTTCCATGTAGAACCCTCTGGAACTCAAAAGGTTTCTACCTGGAACCAAAAATGGTTCTTCAAATGGTTATCCTATTGGGACAGCTGAAGAACCCTTTTAGGTTCTAGATAGCACCTTTTTTTCTAAGTGTGTACCTGAATGATAGGTGACTCGCCACTGAAGATGGGGGAATCAAATCCCTAGTATGATGTGAACTAAATCCAACTTCTCTGTGTATTTATTATGTATTTACATGGTGAGTGATTTGTAATCACTCTTTTCAATCTTAGTGTTATTGCCATTCAAGGTGCCTGGATGGGCAGCCGTTCAGTTCAATGAGAACTCGCTGATCCAGCAGGTGTGTGTTTCATGTAATCTCTGCTCCCAGCCATGCACTGATAAGATGCTGTCTCATCCTCTCCCTCTCTCTATCCCCTCTTTCTCTCGCTCTCTTTCTCTCACTCTCTCTCCCCTCTTTCTCTCACGCTCTCTCTCCCTCTTTTTCTCGCTCTCTCCTCTCTTTCTCTCTCCCCTCTTTCTCTCTCTCTCTCTCCCCTCTCTCACGTCACTCTAGCAGTCAAGGTCTGGGCCTAATGTTCTTTTACTTTGCTGCTAGATCATCATCATCCCTCTCTTATCCTGCAGACCACACTGGAGAGAGAGGCACACTGAGGTGCTTGCCAGAGTCTGCTGCTTGCCAAATTATTAAAAAGGAAGTTGAGAGGGAAAGCTTGCTAAGTTTCTTATCTATGCGTCTGTCTGTGGAATTTCATTTATAAAACGTTATAGGGAACGTCAGATTAATGTATTGCTTCATTTGGGCATTGATCAGTGCAGCTTTTCTGTTGAAAAAGTCTGTAGAACTTTATTATAATGGTATTTAAACACATTTTCTCATGAGGCATTTTCTCTTATCAAGTCTGCATCTCAGACACACACACACAGTTGCTATTGTGCTTCCCTTTATTTGAAATTCCCCTGTCGGCCGTAATTCCCGTTGAAGTCATTCTGGCTTTTCTATTTTGGATAACATGGATGGGATCATTCACCATCTATTATTTTTTAAATTAGAAATTTTAATTTGAACCTTTATTTAATTAGGCAAGTCAGTTAAGAACTAATTCTTATTTTACAATGATGGCCTACTGCTGTCTCAGACTAAATTCTTGTGGTTTCCAATTCATACACTTGGACTGGCATGTTGTTGATCTCCATTTATTTTCTATTTGTTCTACAGTTTCTGGCAATTGTTATTGGTCTAATTTTAGAACAGATTGAGACTTTGATCACTACAGTGCAGTAGGCCTACAGGCTCGAGTCTAGAATTTATCTTTATGCTGTACCATTCCATCAACACCTACCATGGCTGGGCCCACAGAACAGGAATGAGATTCTATTTCTATGGCAGCTGCACTTGTCTTGTCTGGCTTTACATGTGACTACCTGAGTTAACCTCCACCTATCTCCCTTTGCCACACTCTGTAATCTAGCATTTGCCCACTTGCCTCCCTTATATTGATACAATTTAATTGACTCTTTTCTTTCAGTAATTTCACAAATTATAGACTTTCATGGTCCCAACCAAGAAAGCATAGGACTAAATAAACAACAATTCAGTAAGTTGAGTTCACATTACAGTATGTGAAACACAACACAGCTCGATAAGGTTAGGACCAAAAAACAGATTAAATTAAATCCATAAACTAACCCAGGTTAGATACGTAGAATGTCAACATAAACATCACAGATGGCATACATTCAAACATCATCTCTGTTAGATGAAACATAACTAAGAATCCTAATTGACAACTGTGACTCACCAAAAGCATTACATCATTGGGTGTCATTATGAAGTCGGGGCACTAGTATTCCTTCCAGCCCTTTCAGTGGTCATGGTTTTAAATTTCATGACCAAATGAGTTTGTTATTATCATTCCATACTGTAAATTTGAGTTAGTCTGACAACAACAATCCACATCAGTCTTTAGATTATTCCTTATCATCTCTGTGCTTTCTCCGCTTTCTGTTACGTCGTGTGTGTCCGTACGTGTGTGTGTCTGTTTGTTATGTGTTTTTGCCTTTGTGTGTGTTTAGTGTGTGTGTTTCCTGAGAATGGAACTCCCTGATGGACAAGGTTGGGGCTGGGGAGAGGTCATTGGCGGTAACTATGTGTCAGGATTCATTGTAAATCCTGGCCATGCTTCACCCATTGGCGTCTCTCTGAAGCCCGAACATTTCAACCTTTGACCCCCAGGGGAGGTTTGGTTTACAGCCAACGTTAACAACCTTGATAGCCTGCTGAGAACCTGCCCATTTGATCCAAGGGACAGAGACCCTATTTACAATGATTCTCATTGGACACTGGGACCATTTTGTTGACCTGGTTAGAGAATGTATTTTTTTTCTTCACATGATTGACTTTATTAATGTTATATGTATTTGTATTTATTGGCTCTTAACCAACCGTGCTATTTTGATAGTTTTTTCGCATTGTTCGTAACTTGTTTTGTACATAATGTTGCTGCTACCGTCTTTAATGACCGAAAAGAGCATCTGGACATCAGAACAACGATTACTCACCTTGAATTGGATGAAGAGTTTTTCTTTAATGAGTCGGACGGGAAGGATATACTCCAAACACACGAACAGGCCCTCATCCCCGTCATTCGCTAGAGAAGGAAACTGAAATATAACGGAAAGAGATCATGGTGCCTTGTGAGGATCAGGTGACGAGTGGCTAATCTGCCTTTGCCCTCCGTACTGATAGCTAACGTTAAATCGCAAGAAAATAAATGGGACGAACTGAAGGAACAAATATCCTTACCAACGGGACATTAAAAACTGTAATATCTTATGTTTCACCGAGTCGTGGCTGAACGACGACATTAATAACATACAGCTGGTTAGTTATACACTCCATCGGCAGGACAGAACAGCAGCCTCTGGTAAGAAACGGGGCGGGGGCCTATGCATATTTGTAAACAACAGCTGTTGAATAATATCTAAGGAAGCCTCGAGGTTTTGCTCGCCTGAGGTAGAGTATTTCATGATAAGCTGTAAACCACACTATCTACCCAGAGTGTTTTCATCTGTACTTTTCGTAGCTGTCTACAGTTTCTGGCAATTGTTATTGGTCTAATTTTAGAACAGATTGAGACTTTGATCACTACAGTACAGTAGGCCTACAGGCTCGAGTCTAGAATTTCTCTTTATGCTGTACCATTCCATCAACACCTACCATGGTTGGGCCCACAGAACAGGAATGAGATTCTATTTCTATGGCAGCTGCACTTGTCTTGTCTGGCTTTACATGTGACTACCTGAGTTAACCTCCACCTATCTCCCTTTGCCACACTCTGTAATCTAGCATTTGCCCACTTGCCTCCCTTATATTGAGGCAAAACTATTGATAAAATTTAATTTACTCTTTTCTTTCAGTAATTTCACAAATTATAGACTTGCATGGTCCCAACCAAGAAAGCATAGGACTAAATGAACAACCATTCAGTAAGTTGAGTTCACATTACAGTATGTGAAACACAACACAGCTCGATAAGGGTAGGACCAAAAAACAGATTAAATTAAATCCATAAACTAACCCAGGTGAGATACATAGAATGTCAACATAAACATCACAGATGGCATACATTCAAACATCATCTCTGTTACATACCACCACAGACCATTGCTGGCACTAAAACCGCACTCAATGAGCTGTATATCTAACCTGGAAGCTTATAAGAAATGTTGCTATGCCCTCCGACAAACCATCAAACACGCAAAGCATCAATACAGGACTAAGATCGAATCGTACAACACCGGCTCCGACACTCGTCGGATGTGGCAGGGCTTGCAAACTATTACAGACTACAAAGGGAAGCACAGCCGAGAGCTGCCCAGTGACACGAGCCTACCAGACGAGCCAAATAACTTATATGCTCGCTTCGAGGCAAGGAACACTGAAGCATGCCTGAGAGCATCAGCTATTCCGGACGAATGTGTGATCACGCTCTCCGCAGCCGATGTGAGTAAGACCTTTGAACAGGTCAACATTCACAAGGCCGCAGGATCAGACGGATTACCAGGACGTGTACTCCGAGCATGCACTGAACAACTGGCAAGTGTCTTCATTGACATTTTCAACCTCTCCCTGTCTGAGTCTGTAATACCAACATGTTTCAAGCAGACCACCATAGTTCCAATGCCCAAGAGCACAAAGGTAACCTGCCTAAATGACTACCTACCCGTAGCACTCACGTCTGTAGCCATGAAATGCTTTGAAAGGCTGGTCATGGCTCACATCAACACCATTATCCCAGAAACCCGAAACCCACTCCAATTTGCATACCGCACCAACAGATCTACAGATGATGCAATCTCTATTGTGTATCACACCTGGACAAAAGGAACACCTATGTGAGAATTCTATTCATTGACTACAGCTCAGCGTTCAACACCATAGTGCCCTCAAAGCTCATCACTAAGCTAAGGACCATGGGACTAAACACCTCCCTCTGCAACTGTATCCTGGACTTCCTGACGGGTCGTTCCCAGGTGGTAAGGGTTGGTAACAACACATTAGCCACGCTGATCCTCAATACGGGGGCCCCTCAGGGGTGCGTGTTCAGTCCTCTCCTGTACTCCCTGTTCACTCATGACTGCACGGTCAGGCACAACTCCAACACCATCATTAAGTTTGCCGATGACACAAGAGTTGTAGGCCTGATCACTGACAACAATGAGACAGCCTATAGGGAGGAGGTCAGAGACCTGACCATGTGGTGCAAGGACAACAACCTCTTCCTCAGCGTGATCAAAACAAAGGAGATGAATGTGGACTACAGGAAAAGGAGGACCGAGCACGCCCCCATTCTCATCGACGGGGCTGTAGTGAAGCAGGTTGAGAGCTTCAAGTTTCTTGGCGTCCACATCACCAAAAAACGAACATAGTCCAAGCACACCAAGACAGTTGTGAAGAGGTCACAACAAAACCTATTCCTCCTCAGGACACTGAAAATATTTGGCATAGGTCCTCATTTCCTCAAAGTTTTACAGCTGCACCATTGAGAGCATCCTGACAGGTTTCATCACTGACTGGTATGGCAACTACAGAGGGTAGTGTGTATGGTCCAGTACATCACTGGGGCCAAGCTTCCTGCTGTTCAGGACCTCTATACCAGGCGGTGTCAGAGGAAAGCCCTAAAAATGGTCAAAGACTCCAGCCACCCTAGTCATAGACTGTTTTCTCTGCTACCGCACGGAAAGTGGTACCAAGAGACTTCTAAAGTGGTACCAAGAGACTTCTGAAGTGGTACCAAGAGGCTTCGCCAAGTCTAGGTCCAAGAGGCTTCTAAACAGCTTCTACCCCCAAGCCATAAGACTCCTGAACAGCTAATCAAATGGATACCCAGACTATTTGCATTGCTCCCCCCCCTTCCACTACGCTGCTTCTACTTTCTGTTATTATTGTTGCGTAGTCAACTCTACCTACATATACATATTACCTCAACTAACCGGTGCCCCCGCACATTGAATCTGTACCGGCACCCCCTGCATATAGCCCCACTATTGTTACTTTACTGTTGCTCTTTACTTATTTGTTACTTTTATTATTATTATTTTTTCTTAATAACACAGATTTTTTTAAACTGCATTGTTGGTTAAGGAGGCATTTCACTGTAAAGTCTACACCTTATGTTTTCAGCGTATGTGTCACGACTCCTACCGAAAGTGGCTCCCCTTCATGTTCGGGTGGCGCTCGGCGGTCGTCGTCACCGGCCTACTAGCTGCCACTGATCCCTTTTCCTCTTTCTGTCTATTGGTTTCACCTGTTTTGTGTGTAGGCTGATTAGTCGGGCTATGTTAGCCAGTAGGCCCGCCTGCTCTGTATGCGGGATTGTTTTGTGTTGCTCTGAGGACGTTCGATGTTGACGTGTTTCGTTCATGGGTTTTTCTCCGGACTGTTTGAGTCCCTGTGTTTGGGGCATTTGTTTTGTGTGCGCCCTGTGTTTCGTGGGGTGTCTTATGTTCGCCGTGTGTGCAATAAATAGCACTACCCTGTACTCTCTGCTTCCTATGCCTGACTTCGCACCCACTACGCCCAGAGCGTTACAGAATACCGCACCTTGCCAATGGAGTCAGCAGGAGGAGCTGCCAACCCCCTACCATCGATGGAGGACCGTGTCCTCCATCATACCACCATCCTCCATCGGATAGGATCGGCTATGGATCAGATGATGGAGAGAATGGACCAATGGGAGAGGAGTGGTCTCCTCTCTTCACCTCCGGTTCCTCTGACGAGTCCACCTCCTCCTCCTCCCGCGTCCGGCTCCGGCGCCCTTCGTCTTGCGCTCCCGAGGGAGTACGATGGAGCGGCGGCTGGGTGCCAGGGGTGCCAGCGGACACAAGGTCCCCCTGCTCAAGCCAGCGCATGTCCAGGCCCGTCTGAAGTTTGCCAATGACCATCTGGATGATCCAGAGGAGGAATGGGAGAAGGTCATGTGGTCTGATGAGACAAAACTCTAAACTCCACGCGCCGTGTTTGGAGGAAAAAGAAGGATGAGTACAACCCCAAGAACACCATCCCAACCTTGAAGCATGGAGGTGGAAACATCATTCTTTGGGGATGCTTTTCTGCAAAGGGGACAGGACGACTGTACTGTATTGAGGGGAGGATGGATGGGGCCATGTATCGCGAGATCTTAGCCAACAACCTCCTTCCCTCAGTAAGAGCATTGAAGATGGGTCGTGGCTGGCTCTTCCAGCATGACAACAACCCGAAACACACAGCCAGGGCAACTAAGGAGTGGCTCCGTAAGAAGTATCTCAAGGTCCTGGTATGGCCTAGCCAGTCTCCAGACCTGAACCCAATAGAAAATCTTGAAGGATCTGGAGAAGGTCTGTATGGAGGAGTGGGCCAAAAT
The DNA here is from genome assembly GCF_057628025.1 of Oncorhynchus mykiss. Classification (NCBI taxonomy): domain Eukaryota; kingdom Metazoa; phylum Chordata; class Actinopteri; order Salmoniformes; family Salmonidae; genus Oncorhynchus; species Oncorhynchus mykiss. The sequence continues at coordinate 72,639,968 of NC_143029.1, forward strand.
CCCTGCTGCAGTGTGTGCAAACCTGGTCAAGAACTACAGGAAACATATGATCTCTGTAATTGCAAACAAAGATTTCTGTACCAAATATTAAGTTCTGCTTTTCTGATGTATCAAATACTTATGTCATGCAATAAAATGCAAATTAATTACAAAAAAATTATACAATGTGATTTTCTGGATCTTTGTTTTAGATTCCGTCTCTCACAGTTGAAGTGTACCTATGATAAAAATGACAGACCTCTACATGCTTTGTAAGTATGAAAACCTGCAAAATCGGAATCTCTGGGACAGGGGTACATTCGGCCCTCCATCTCACCCGTCTCCTCGAGTTTCTTTGTCTGTGTCTGTGCATTGATTATAGAGGTCTAAATGCCATCACTGTGGGGTTTAGTTACCCGCTACCTCTCATCGCTACGGCGGTGGAATCATTTCACGGAGCACTGTTTTTCACAAAACGAGACCTCAGGAGCGCGTATAATCTGGTACGTATTCTGGATGGAGACGAGTGGAAAACCGCGTTTAGTACCACATCAGGTCATTATGAGTACCTAGTCATGCCGTATGGGTTAAAGAATGCTCCCGCTCGTCTATCCTTTGTAGACGAGATTCTCAGAGACCTGCACGGGCAGGGCGTGGTTGTCTATATCGGTGATATTCTGATCTATTCCGCCACCCGCGCCACGCATGTGTCTCTGGTGCGCAGGGTGCTTGGTAGACTGCTGGAGCATGACCTATACATCAAGGCTGAGAAGTGTGTGTTCTCCAAACGAGCCGTCTCCTTCCTGGGTTATCGCATTTCCACCTCGGGGGTGGTGATGGAGTGTGACCACGTTAAGGCCGCGCGTAATTGGCCGATTCCAACCACGGTGAAGGAAGTGCAGCGGTTCTTAGGGTTTGCCAATTACTACCGGGGTTTTGGCCAGGTAGCGGCCCCCATTACCTCACTGCTGAAGGGGTGGGCAGTGCGTTTGCGGTGGTCGGCAGAGGTTGACAGAGCCTTCAATAGGTTGAAGGCGCTGTTCACCGATGCACCCGTGTTGGTGCACCCGGACCCCTCTTTAGCTTTCATAGTGAAGGTGGACGCGTCCGAGGCTGGGGTGGGTGCCGTGCTATTACAGCGCTCGGGTACGCCACCGAAACTCCGCCCCTGCGCTTTCTTTTCGAGGATGCTCAGTCTGGCGGAGCGTAACTATGATGTGGGGGACCGGGAGTTGTTAGCGGTGCTAAGGGCCCTGCAGGTGTGGAGACACTGGCTTGAGGGGGCGAGGCACCCTTTTCTCATCTGGACCGACCACCAGAATCTGGAGTATATCCGGGCAGCTAGGAGACTGAATTCGCGTCAGGCAAGGTGGGCCACGTTCTTCACCCGATTCAGGTTCACCATTTCTTATAGACCAGGCTCCCTGAACACGAAGGCCGACGCGCTGTCCTGACTCTATGACACGGAGGATCAGCCCATCGATCCGACTCCCAGCCTCTAGGCTGATGGCACCGGTGGTAAGGGGGGTGGACTCGGACATCGAGCGGGCGTTACGGGTGGAACCTGCGCATCCTCAGTGTCCGACAGGTCGCAAGTACGTGCTTCTTGGTGTTTGTGATCAATTGATTCGGTGGGCTCACACACTACCCTCTTAGGGTCATCCTTGTGTGGCGAGGACAGTGTGGGGTCTCATGGGGAAGTACTATCAAATCAAATCAAAGTTATTTATATAGCCCTTCGTACATCAGCTGATGTCTCAAAGTGCTGTACAGAAACCCAGCCTAAAACCCCAAACAGCAAGCAATGCAAGTGTAGAAGCACGGTGGCTAGGAAAAACTCCCTAGAAAGGCCAAAACCTAGGAAGAAACCTAGAGAGGAACCAGGCTATGAGGGGTGGCCAGTCCTCTTCTGGCTGTGCCGGGTGGAGATTATAACAGAACATGGCCAAGATGTTCAAATGTTCATAAATGACCAGCATGGTCAAATACTAATAATCCCAGGCGGAACAGTTGGAACTGGAGCAGCAGCACGGCCATGTGGACTGGGGACAGCAAGGAGTCATCATGCCAGGTAGTCCTGAGGCATGGTCCTAGGGCTCATGTCCTACCAGAGAGAGAAAAAAAGAGACAATTAGAGAGAGCATGCTTAAATTCACACAGGACACCGGATAAGACAGGAGAAGTACTCCAGATATAACAAACTGACCCTAGCCCCCCAACACATAAACTACTGCAGCATAAATACTGGAGGCTGAGACAGGAGGGATCAGGAGACACTGTGGCCCCATCTGATGATACCCCCGGACAGGGCCAAACAGGAAGGATATAACCCCACCCACTTTGCCAAAGCACAGCCCCCACACCACTAGAGGGATATCTTCAACCACCAACTTACCATCCTGAGACAAGGTCGAGTATAGCCCACAAAGATCTCTGCCACGGCACAACCCAAGGGGGGAGGGGGCGCCAACCCAGACAGGAAGATCACATCAGTGACTCAACCCACTCAAGTGATGCACCCCTCCTAGGGACGGCATGAAAGAGCACCAGTAAGCCAGTGACTCAGCCCCTGTAATAGGGTTAGTGGCAGAGAATCCCAGTGGAAAGAGGGGAACCGGCCAGGCAGAGACAGCAAGGGTGGTTCGTTGCTCCAGAGCCTTTCCGTTCACCTTCACACTCCTGGGCCAGACTACACTCAATCATATGACCTACTGGGGAGATGAGTCTTCAGTAAAGACTTAAAGGTTGAGACAGAGTTTGCGTCTCTCACATGGGTAGGCAGACCATTCCATAAAAATGGAGCTCTATAGTAGAAAGCCCTGCCTCCAGCTGTTTGCTTAGAAATTCTAGGGACAATTAGGAGGCCTGCGTCTTGTGAACGTAGTATACGTGTAGGTATGTACGGCAGGACCAAATCAGAGAGATAAGTAGGAGCAAGCCCATCTAATGCTTTGTAGGTTAGCAGTAAAACCTTGAAATCAGCCCTTGCCTTGACAGGAAGCCCGTGTAGGAAGGCTAGCACTGGAGTAATATGATCACATTTGTTGGTTCTAGTCAGGATTCTAGCAGCCATATTTAGCACTAACTGAAGTTTATTTAGTGCTTTACCCGGGTAGCTGGAAAGTAGAGCATTGCAGTAGTCTAACCTAGAACTAACAAAAGCATGGATAAATTTTTCTGCATCATTTTTGGACATAAAGTTTCAGATTTTTGCAATGTTACGTAGATGTAAAAAAGCTGTCCTTGAAACAGTCTTGATATGTTTGTCAAAAGAGAGATCAGGGTCCAGAGTAATGCAGAGGTCCTTCACAGTTTTATTTGAGACGAATGTACAACCATTCAGATTAATTGTCAGATTCAACAGAAGATCTCTTTGTTTCTTGGGACCTAGAACAAGCATCTCTGTTTTGTCCGAGTTTAAAAGTAGAACGTTTGCAGCCTTCCACTTCCTTATGTCTGAAACACAGGCTTCTAGCAAGGGCAATTTTGGGGCTTCACCATGTTTCATTGAAATGTACAGCTGTGTGTCATCCGCATAGCAGTGAAAGTTAACATTATGTTTTCGAATAACATCCCCAAGAGGTAAAATATATAGAGAAAACAATAGTGGTCCTAAAACGGAACCTTGAGGAACACCGACATTTACAGTTGATTTGTCAGAGGACAAACATTCACAGAGACAAAATGATATCTTTCCAACAGATAAGATCTAAACCAGGCCAGAACTTGTCTGTGTAGATCAATTCGGGTTTCCAATCTCTCCAAAAGAATGTGGTGATCGATGGTATCAAAAGCAGCACTAAGGTCTAGGAGCATGAGGACAGATGCAAAGCCTCGGTCTGATTCCATTAAAAGGTAATTTACCACCTTCAAAAGTGCAGTCTCAGTGCTATGATGGGGTCTAAAACCAGACTGTAGCATTTCGTATACATTGTTTGTCTTCAGGAAGGCAATGAATTGCTGCGCAACATACTTTTCTAAAAATTTTGAGAGGAATGGAAGATTCGATATAGGCCGATGGTTTTTTATATTTTCTGGGTCAAGGTTTGGCTTTTTCAAGAGAGGCTTTATTACTGCCACTTTTAGTGAGTTTGGTACACATGCGGTGGATAGAGAGCCGTTCATTATGTTCAACATAGGAGGGCCAAGCACAGGAAGCAGCTCTTTCAGTAGTTTAGTTGGAATAGGGTCCAGTATGCAGCTTGAAGTTTTAGAGGCCATGATTATTTTCATCATTGTGTCAAGAAATATAGTACTAAAACACTTGAGTGTCTCTCTTGATCCTAGGTCCTGGCAGAGTTGTGCAGACTCAGGACAACTGAGCTTTGAAGGAATACACAGATTTAAAGAGGAGTCCGTAATTTGCTTTCTAATAATCATGATATTTTCCTCAAAGAAGTTCATGAATTTATTACTGCTGAAGTGAAAGCCATCCTCTCTTGGGGAATGCTGCTTTTTCTGTATACCAGGGAGCTAGTTTCTTATGAGAAATGTTATTAGTTTTTAGGGGTGCAACTGCATCTAGGGTATTGTGCAAGGTTAAATTGAGTTCCTCAGTTAGGTGGTTAACTGATTTTTGTCCTCTGGCGTCCTTGGGTAGACAGAGGGAGTCTGGAAGGACATCAAGGAATATTTGTGTTGTCTGTGAATTTATAGCACAACTTTTGATGTTCTTTGGTTGGGGTCTGAGCAGATTATATGTTGCAATTGCAAACATAATAAAATGGTGGTCCGATAGTCCAGGATTATGAGGAAAAACATTAAGATCCACAACATTTATTCCATGGGACAAAACTAGGTCCAGAGTGTGACTTTGGCAATGAGTAGGTCCAGAGACATGTTGGACAAAACCCACTGAGTCGATGATAGCTCCGAAAGCCTTTTGGAGTGGGTCTGTGTACTTTTCCATATGAATATTAAAGTCACCAAAAATTGTAATATTATCTGCTATGACTACAAGGTCCGATAGGAATTCAGGGAACTCAATGAGGAACACTGTATGTGGCCCAGGAGGCCTGTAAACAGTAGCTATAAAAAGTGATTGAGTAGGATAGATTTCATGACTAGAAGCTCAAAAGACGAAAACGTCATTTTTTTGTTTGTAAATTGAAATTTGCTATCGTAAATGTTAGCAACACCTCCGCCTTTGCGAGATGCACGGGGGATATGGTCACTAGTGTAGCCACGAGGTGAGGCCTCATTTAACACAGTAAATTCATCAGGCTTAAGCCATGTTTCAGTCAGGCCAATCACATCAAGATTATGATCAGTGATCATTGACTATAACTGCCTTTGAAGTAAGGGATCTAACATTAAGTAGCCCTATTTTTAGATGTGAGGTATCACGATCTCTTTCAATAATGACAGGGATGGAGGAGGTCTTTATCCTAGTGAGATTGCTAAGGCGAACACCGCCATGTTTAGTTTTGCCCAACCTAGGTCGAGGCACAGACACAGACAGTCTCAATGGGGATAGCTGAGCTGACTACACTGACTACGCTATCAGCCTGCTGCCTGGCCTGCACCCTATTTCATTGTGGAGCTAGAGGAGTTAGAGCCCTGTCTATGTTGGTAGAGAAGATGAGAGCACCCCTCCAGCTAGGATGGAGTCCATCACTCCTCAGCAGGTCAGGCTTGGTCCTGTTTGTGGGTGAGTTCCAGAAAGAGGGCCAATTATCTACAAATTCTATCTTTTGGGATGGGCAGAAAACAGTTTTCAACCAGCAATTGAGTTGTGAGACTCTGCTGTAGAGCTCATCACTCCCCCTAACTGGGAGGGGGCCAGAGACAGTTACTCGATGCCAACACATCTTTCTAGCTGATTTACACGCTGAAGCTATGTTGCGCTTGGTGACCTCTGACTGTTTCATCCTAACATCGTTGGTGCCGACATGGATAACAATATCTCTATACTCTCTACACTCGCCAGTTTTAGCTTTGGCCAGCACCATCTTCAGATTAGCCTTAACGTCGGTAGCCCTGCCCCCTGGTAAACAGTGTATGATCGCTGGATGATTCGTTTTAAGTCTAATACTGTGGGTAATGGAGTCGCCAATGACTAAAGTTTTCAATTTGTCAGAGCTAATGGTGGGAAGCTTCGGCATCTCAGACCCCGTAACGGAAGTAGTAGAGACGAGAAGGCTCCGCCTCTGACTCCGACTCGTTGCTTAATGGGGAAAACTGGTTGAAAGTTTCTGTTGGCTGAATGAGCGACACCGGTTGAGCATTCCTACAGCATTTCCCTCCAGAAACAGTGAGAAAGTTGTCCGGTTGCGGGGACCGTGTGAGGGGATTTATGCTAACGTTACTATCTGTACTTACTGGTGGCCCACCTTGGCTAAGGACATTAGGTTCTATGTCTCTTCCTGTTCGGTGTGCGCCCAGAGTAAGGCTCCCCGTTCCACAACGGCCATGGTCTCACCTGTCAGTGGATTTCCTGACCGATCTCCCCCGTCTCAGGGGAACACTATGGTCCTGGTTGTTGTGGATCGGTTTTCTAAGTCCTGCCGTCTCCTCCCATTGCCCGGTCTCCCTACAGCCCTACAGACTGCGGAGGCGCTATTTACCCACGTCTTCCGGCACTACGGGGTGCCGGAGTACATCGTCTCTGATCGAGGCCGCCAGTTCACGTCCCAGGTATGGAGGGCATTTATGAAGCATCTGGGGGTCTCGGTCAGCTTGACCTCCGGTTATCACCCCAAGAGTAATGGGCAGGTGGAGAGAGTGAACCAGGAGGTGGGTAGGTTTCTGTGGTCGTATTGCCAGAACCAGCCAGGGGAGTGGTCTAGGTACGTCCCATGGGCGGAGTTGGCCCAGAACTCACTCCGTCACTCCTCTACGAACCTATCACCATATCAGTTTGTGTTGGGCTACCAGCCAGTCCTGGCACCATGGCATCAGTCATACCGAGGCTCCTGCGGTGGAGGAGTGGGTGCTGCACTCCAAGGAGACCTGGAGAGCCGTCCCCTCCCCTTCCTGTTCGGGTGGCGCTCGGCGGTCGTCGTCACCGGCCTACTAGCTGTCACTGATCCCTTTTCCCCTTTCTGTTTATTGGTTTCACCTGTTTTGTGTGTAGGCTGATTAGTCGGGCTATGTTAGCCAGTAGGCCCGCCTGCTCTGTGTGCGGGATTGTTTTGTGTTGCTCTGAGCACGTTCGATGTTGACGTGTTTCGTTCATGGGTTTTTCTCCGGACTGTTTGAGTCCCTGTGTTTGGGGCATATGGTTTGTGTGTGCCCTGTGTTTTGTGGGGAGGCTTATGTTCGCTGTGTGTGCAATAAATAGCACTACCCTGTACTCTCTGCTTCCTGCGTCGGACTTCTCACCCACTACACCCAGAGCTTTACAGTATGTGACAAATAAAAGGTTATTTGATTTGTGCTGTATTGGTAAAGGCACCTTTTGGCAGTCAAACAGAACACATCGAAACACCATTACCATTAATGGTGTTGAACAACCTATGCGTAGTGTTTAATTTGTAATATTTCAAAAAGGTCCAAAACTTTTTCTTTTTCTACCGAACAATGTCTGTGTGAGAAACATGAACATTAAGTGACCATTTAAGGCCCCACATTAAAACCACCTATTTATTTCACACCTTTATTACCCAATTAGCAGTACCTAGTCCTCTGAATGGCTAGCGGAGAGAGCGGGGGGAGAGAGAGGGGGGGGGGGGGGGACTAAAGTGCTAGCTGGCCACTTGGAGTTCGAGCTACAATTAGATTAGCATTGTGAAGTCTTTAGGGCCTGGTCTACTCCTGTGGGGGATAGTGTTTTATTTGTCACCTGGGAGCGCTGCTCAGAGGGCCAGGTCACAGTTCCACACAGCAGGGACCTTGTAAATTGCCTGCTGCTGCCGCCTAGGCTGACATGCAACAGGGCTGCCATTCAACCATCCTGCTGTAGGAATGTCTCCCACACCGGGAGTGGGGGGGTCGGTGGGGGGGTTGGACGGAAGTCAGATCTGGTTTAAAGAGAACAGACAGAAGGATGGGATGGGCCTCGTGTGCAGACAGTGGTTACTTTGAAAAAAGCACTCAAAGAATCCTTTGATAGACAGGGTCCTCCCTGTGTCTTTTTAGTAATGCTTTTATCTGTTGGTTAACTGAAATGCGTTTAACTGTAAAAGCCCCCAGCACCCACCATGCAAGATCATCTGTCTTGTAAATTAGGTCAACCCTACCCTATTGTGGATTATCTGCAAAAGTAGACAAATGCTGAATACATAAATAGGCAACTGATACATTTATGCTTTGATTTCTTGCTATTGAAATCAGACCTGGGTTCAAATACTATTTCTAATATCTAAATTACTTTACATACATTTCAAAGTAAGTATTCAGATAAGTTTTATTTCAGACAAGTAGAATATTGGAATGTAACTTGGAACTTGGAAAGTATTGGCATGTATTTGAAAATACTCAAATACATTGACTCAAATACACTATCATGCATGTAACCTAGGTATTTGAAGATAGTATTTCAAATAAGTATTTTAAAATACTTTCAAATTGTAGGCTATTCATAGGAAATTATTTGAAAATACTTTCAAATACTTCCAATTGAAGTAGTTGATTCGGGCCACATTATTTGAAAAACACATTTATACTGAACAAAAATATAAACACAACATGTAAAGTGTTGGTCCCATCTTTCATGAGCTGAAACAAAAGAACCTGGGAATGTTCCATATGTACAAAAAGCTTATTTCTCTCAAATGTTGTTCACAAATTAGTTTACAGCCCTGTTAGTGAGCATTTCTGCTTTGACAAGATATCCATCCACCTGACAGGTGTGGCATATCAAGAAACTGATTAACCAGCATCATCATTACACAGGTGCACCTTGTGCTAGGGACAATAGAAGGCCACTCTAAAATGTGCAGTTTGTCACCCAACACAATGCCACAGATATCTCAAGTTTTGAGGGAGTGTGCAATTGACATGCTGACTGCAGGAATGTCCACCAGAGCTGTTGCCAGAGAATGTAATGTTAATTTCTCTACCATAAGCCTTCTCTAACGTCGTTTTAGAGAATTTGGCAGTACGTCCAACCGGCCTCGCAACAGCAGACCACGTGTAACCACGCCAGCCCACATCCAGCTTCTTCACCTGCGGGATCGTCTGATACCAACCGCACCGACAGCTGATGAAACGTTGGGTTTGCACAAGCAAAGAATTTCTGCACAAACTGTCCGAAACCGTCTCAGGGAACCTCATCGGCGTGCTCGTCCTCCTCACCAGGCTCTTGACCTGACTGCAGTTCGGCGTTGTAAACGACTTCAGTGGGCAAATGCTCATCTTCGATGGCCACTGGCACTCTGGAGGTGTACTCTTTACAGATAAATCCTGGTTTCTACTGTACCGGGCAGATGGCAGACGTGTACAGCGTTGTGTGGGCGAGCGGTTTGCTGATGTCAATGTTGTGAACAGAATGCCCCATAGTGCGGTGGGGTTATGATATGGGCAGGCATAAGCTACAGACAACGAACACAATTGCATTTTTTCGATGTCAATTTAAATGCACAGAGAAACCGTGAGGAGATCCTGAGGCCCATTGTCATGCCATTCATCCGCCGCCATCACCATGTTTCAGCATGATAATGCACAGCCCCATGTCGCAAGGATCTGTACACAATTACTGGAAACTGAAAATGTCCCAGTTCTTCCATGGCCTACATACTCACCAGACATGTCACCCATTGAGCTCGTTTGGGATTCTCCGGATTGATGTGTACGACAGGATGTTTCAGTTCTTGCCGATATCCAGCAACGTTGCACAGCCATTGAAGAGGAGTGGGATAACATTCTACAGGCCACAATCAACAGCCTGATCAACTCTATGTGAAGGAGATGTGTCGCTCTTCATGAGGGAAATGGTGGTCACACCAGATACTGACTTGTTTTTTGATCCACGGCCCTACCTTTTTTTAAGGTATCTGTATTCCCCATCATGTGAAATCCATAGAATATCCTATTTTTGTACTGAGGGAAAGTCTCAGAGAGTGAGAGGCCGTGGGTCACTCCAGGGTAGACTCCTGGCTGAGCATGTCCATGGAAAGGGATGTGAGACACACAGACTAACTCCTGCCAAGAGCACCAAGATTTGTGCGTCATCAAATTACCAACAAAAGTGTTGCCAATTGCAATTGCTGGGTAACGTAATGACTGTGCTTTCGCTGTAATAGGGAATGATTACATTTTTAACGGGGCGGCGTGTTTTTCTCAACTACTGCATATTGTTAATTTATCTTTCATTTCACCACTGACACACAAAACTGTCTAGTTTGGTTTATTATTGGGGAGGAGTTTTTGTAAGTCTTGAAGAAGTACGAGGATAGTATTGCCATGCGACATCGATGCTGAGTAAAATTGATACCTTATAGGGGCAATATAGAGGCAATCAGCAATTGATATGTACCCATTGATTCTAGAAGAATATAACTTAGAAATGCCTCATGAGCTTAATTCAACTGTCTTGCCCCCTCATAACCCAAAATATAAGCTTGTTTTACTGCAATGTTTGTAAATAAAATAAATGCAAACAAACACTATATAGCCTGAAAAGATTGTTCAAACTATAATGTTGATATCATTGATGGTCACTCCTTGCATCCATAGCTCTGAATTTGAGAGTGATTACATTTCTCCAGCACTCCGCTTTTTACCTAAACAGTGGTGGGGGAAACACTTTGTTATTGTTTCAACTGCTGTTTGGCACTTTAAAGTGACCTCTGTAGAATTCTTATAACATAGATGCTATCTAAAATGTTCAATCATTCAGCATAAATGTGTACAATTAGCTGTAACAGCAGAGGGCAAACCTTAACCATTTTGCTTGCCATATAGGGTGTTTTATAACCATCATAATGGTATAACGTGGTTCCCTGTACATGGCAATAAGTGGCATGTCTATTTTGCATCTAAAATCTACAACTGTAAGGTGTTAGTCCATTCCCAGTAATTTTGTTTGTTTTTCAAAAAACTATTTCCTGGCTCCAAGGAGGACCTTGGCTGGTCCTGAGAGCAGCAAATGGTTTGCAAGTCCCCTATGTAGGCTATGTATTGGCAGAGGCAGAGGTGGAAACATTGGTGTTGAGGAACAGATCAATTGTGACTTCAAGAAGTTAAACTTGTACCAGACAATCTACCCTGGGTAGCTAGCACTCTGGGAAAATGAAATCTTTAGCAATAGGAAAAAGTTCAATGGAAAGGTTTCATTCTGGGGCTTAATTCTTGTGCAAGGCTACAGCTTAGCTTTCCCAATCTTTCCTGTTTGGCATCACTTTCTTAGCACTTTGTTGTCATCAATTTGACTTTTTTTGTAGGCAGATGGGAAGTGTGATCTCTCTGCCATATAACCCACTGATACACTGTTTACTTTTGGAGGACATTGTTATCTCCTCATCGATATTCTGGAGACATCTCCGGTCTTTGTGATAGATACATTTCACTCACATCTCAGAATCTGCCAATATGATGTGTCAGGTGTAGGATGGATTTCTCTTGTAAACATTTAGCTGGAGAACATTAGGATCATAGCAACCTGCCAGTAACATCTTGGATACAAACTGAGTGTCCTGTTTTCCTGTCCAGTATGTCAGTTTGTGGTGGGCTTAGCACTTAGCCTAGCCAGTGTGTGTTGCCTGGGTAAAATCAGGCCAGTGAAAGGGTTGAAAGGGTGAGGGAGGTGGAGGTGGACAAAGCAGTGGTATGGAGGATAGACCCGCAGTGTTTATGGAAAAAGGCCGGCCAGCCAGCTCTGCTTCGGGGGGCTGAGGCCGGGGGCTGAGGGGGCTCGACGGGGCTCGAGGAGGGAGGGAGAAAGGGAGAGAGGGCTGTAGACCAGAGACTGTAACTCATTGTAGCCTGACTCTGCTGGCTTGGGTGGCAAAGATCGGGAAGTTCTGGACATTCATCAACCTGCCGAGGAGGGCCGCCTGACTGGAGCCAGGGCCTGTTTTCTTCCCCCCTTCCTCTCCTCTCTCACTTTCCCTTCACCCTTCCTTCCCCCTCTCTCTCTCTCTCTCTCTCTCTCCCTCTCTCTCTCTCTCTCTCTCTCTCTCTCACTCTCCCTCCTTCTCTTTCCCTTGCTCCATGTCAATGTGATCCAATGCAACTGTGTCCTGGCCGAGGCTAGCCGCCTGGCCCTGAGTAGACAGACCTGGGTCAGTGCAAATGATCAGGTCTCAGACGCCTTGGCTTGTTACTGGCAGGGGGGGTGGGGGAGGAGAGGGATGCCCAGTAGGCTGCAAAGCAGAGGGGATCCCACAGGAAACCTACTCTCCCGGTGATAGCCTGTCAGCCAGGGGAGGAGAAGGTTAAGGCGTGGCTCTGCCGACTGGCCGTCCTCACTGGGCACAAAACATGCACACATGGGGAGTGCTAGAGAGCAGGAATCCTTTCTAACCCTAAATTATCATTAAAGTAAGGATATAGTTAAACCCTCCATCAACAGCTGACTCTGAGATGACTAGTGTGATAGTTTACTGAATGACACATCTAACATTTAAAAAATATATGATTTATTAATTAAATACATGGATATCATCATCTTTATCTTTGGAATTATATATGGGAGCCACAATATCATCATGGTTGACCTTTGATTTAAAGAATGCCTCTGGTGGGAAGATACAATGAAAATATAAAAACTTGTAGACTAGTATTGGCTTCACACTGTAAGTCATCAATGGCTTGTTTCCTATGACATGGTCTCAGTGATAGCTTAACCATGCTGAGTCAGACCCTTTGCAGTTAGCATGGGAAAATCCGTAGGCTTGGAATGTGTGGGGGAAAAGTCTGTCTGAACTGAAGACACTCCAGAGTCTGCTCAGCATCCTTTTTTAAATCAGAGCTCATCTCTCTTTTTTTTCACAACATTTTGGGCTTTCACAACAATGTTCATCATCATCATCGTGGCTGGCTACTTGCCACCTCCCTTTAGATTTTTTGTTGACATTGGCACCAATTGTCCGTTAGACGTATTGCAGTGGACTGAGAACCATGTATTTGATGATTTGTAAAATAAAATTTAGATGCGTTTTATTTCAGTATACATGGCAGCTAAAAGCTAAATTACATATACAGGAAATTCAACATAGGAAATCAGGCTATTTGAATTGTTTGCAGACAATATTATGTTAGTGTTACTGTTGTATTTCTATTGTATTTACTGCTTGTCTGATCATTGTGACAGTGAGCTAATTTTAGCTGGCTTTCTTGGGAGAGAGGCCATTGAGATGGAGTATGATGTGTTTTATTGTGTTTGGAAGTTGGATTGATTTAAAACATGTTACAAAATGCTCCAACAAAGTTCCACTTCCGCAGCTTCACTTTCAAGTTAAAACATGAATACATTTTCCTGTGTAAATTTTTCAACTCTTTTAACACTATCTGATCGAGCCAACAGACCCCCCCCCCCCACCTCCCCCCCACCTCCCCTAAGACTCATAGGACCTCGGCAGTACAAATGTCAATTTATGCCAGTGGCTGGGGCTGACGACACCGCAGCGCTCTGCCCCACAGATTGACAAGGCCTCAGATGCTGATTTACTGTACATGACAGCCACTCTGGAGCCTCCGCACATCTGGAGTGGAGTATGCTGACCGAAAAACAGGGGCCAGCCTTGGCCCAGCAAGTGTAGCAGAGCACAACCGATGAAAGGCGCCCTCTCCCCCCTCCTCCTCGGCTCCTAACCCCCCAAGCTCTCTCTCTCTCTCTCTCTCTCTCTCTCTCTCTCTCTCTCTCTATTTCTCTCTTTCTCTCCTTTCTAGTCTCAAGCCATTACAAAGACCATGGGAGTACTCAGTTCTGTAAACAAAAACTTGAAAAGTATACATTTTAGAAAGGAGGCTGCAGGCTAATGATGTGATTGTGCTGCTGCGAATGTCTTCAGAGGGCTTGCTACTGAAATCTTCACCTTGTGTGTGTGTGTCATGGTAAATGCTTTCCAGGATTGCAACAGCAGACTTATACTTATATTGAAATATTAATAGAGGTCGAATGCAGTCCACTGAATATATTTAAATCATGTATTTAAAAAAACAAACAATCTGTCCACATTTCATCTGGATTCCAATCTTATCAAATTTAGTTCATGTGCACAATTAAATGATTGAAGCATTCTAAAATCACAAGTTAAATGTATAATCTATCAGTCGATACTAGTCAGTTGGTTGCAAATTTATCAAGGAAATACACATTCATGCACTCTAATACATATTTCTTTAGAGTGAAAAATCTTCAATCAGAATGAGCTGAATTGGTTTTAGAACATGTAATAAATGTCTGATCTATGCTTTCAAATGTATTAAAAGCTAACTGGACAGAATATCCTCTGAGCTGCTCCTTGGTAGTGTTGGTGTTAGCTCTGCTTGATGCATAGGAGAAGGGGGGAAAAGAGGGAGAGACGGCATCAGAATTATTTGTGTGTCAAAAGTGTGTGTAGGTTGGACAGAGAGAGCGTGAGAACGTGTGTGTGTGTGTGTGTGTGTGTGTGTGTGTGTGTGTGTGTGTGTGTGTGTGTGTGTGTGTGTGTGTGTGTGTGTGTGTGTGTGTGTGTGTGTGTGTGTGTGAGTGTGTGTGTGTGTGTGTATATGAGGAGGTAAAGTGTCAAGGAATTCATTGTCTGTTCTCCACCTGTTATTATTCTGGTCCCAATCAACCTGCTAGCCAGTCTGGAGCCAGTGGCCATCTGGAAACACTGCTCTGTTTATAAACTTGGCAAGGATCAGCACTCCGGGGCCCTGACCTCCCACACAAATCTGGAAACAATTAGAGCAAGACAGTCTGGCTGATTACTGCAAACGGGCCCAGTGTGGATCCCACTGACGGTTGTGGGGACGCCATGGTCTTGTTAGAGAAAAACGCAAACTCTGTTTTGTTTTACATACCCAGAATCACAGTCTAGAGTACACACAGAACTATTTGGTTACACGGTATACTCTTCTAGCTCTCTATCTCTGCTGTGTTTCATTTCCATGTATTATTTTTACTAGTCTCTAACCAACCAATCATTCGTGGTAGATTTTTTTGTTTTGTTGATACTGTAAAAAATACCCATGTTGTCTATTTAAGGAAGCAGAACCCAATAACCCCATCCACACAATGACTAACACTAGACTAACTGCCAACATACCACCCAACCAGTCTAAATATAGGAACTTCTCAACTCTTTCTATACATTCAGCACCTTGGGTGTGAGAAAAGAGCTTTACAAATGACATGAATTTGTTGGAATAATATTTTCCATACATTGGGTCTGAATACATACACATTATATGACCTACTTTGCTAGAACCCCTCGACCTTGTCACCATCTGTCTGTTTAGTAGCAGTATGGATTTGGATCCAGTACTTGGGAGAGTTTCAGAGTACAGAACACACAGTCGAACACTTTCATGGAGTGGAGTTCCATGGAATTTGGAGAAGGGTTTTGACTGAGCAGCCAGAGAGGCTGTCCTGTCTAGCTGCCTGTCTGCCTGCTCTCTGGATGGTCTCTGAATGTTGAGAAGTTCAAGCAAGCATTTTATTAATTTGAGATGTAATGCTTTTTTCCCCAGTGTAATTTGTGGGCCTCAAATGCATTCATGGCTAACAGAAATAAAAACAATATATTGAAAACAATTGTTCTCATAGCCAAATTATTCCCAAACAGTTATAATGAAATGGTCGTCTGACTGTGCTTTGATCCATTTACTAAATCAACACCCAAATCCTTAGGAATGAATAAACTAGACATCTTTCATAGCTGCTGCTGGTTTCTCATGCAGCAATGACACTGATCCTTACCCTTCAGAAAACCAATTTTAACTATCTGGATTGAGTAACAATATGACTAAGAATACACCCACACCCATTACTGCCAAATATGGACTGAGTCCACATATCTTGTCTCTTGCAATATAACACACCAAATCTGTGAATGGAAAGTACAGGAACATGGTAACCAACATGTTGGTTTGTGAATAGTGGTCTCCAATTCGTTGTCTATGTAACCTGTAAATATACAAGAACTAAATCAAATATTAGTATTTGGATAGTTACTTTTGTCATTACAGCTAGGCTACTACTGAATGATCACTGCTACTGTACTGAAGCGACATTTTACAACACATACTTATCCCAATGCAAAACTACATTTACATTGACATTTTAGTCATTTAGCACAGGGTTTCCCAAACTCGGTCCTGGGGCCCCCCTGGGTGCATGTTTTGGTTTTCGTCCTAGAACTACCCTGCTACACACTAAGACAACTTTTCCTTTAACGAGTCAGACGAGAGAGATTTACTCCAGACACCAGACAAGGCCCTCATCCCCATCATTTGCAGGAGAAAAAGATGGAGATATTGAGGACGATGATTGGGGTGCCTTGTGAGGATCCAGCGGCGAGTGGGTAATTTGCCTTGGTCCTATTAGCCAATGTAAAATAATTGGACAATAAAATAGATGAACTACAAGCATGTATATCCTACGAACGGGATATTAAAACTGTAATATCTTATATTTAACAGAGTTGTGGCTGAACGATGACATGAATAACATACAGCTTGCAGATTATACACAGTATGGGCAGGATAGAACAGTATGGGCAGGATAGAACAGTATGGGCAGGATAGAACAGTAGCCTCGGGTAAAACAAGGGGTGGCGGTTTTTGTATATTTGTAAATAACAGCTGGAGCACGATATCTAAGGAGGTCTCAAGGCTTTGCTCGCCTGAGGGAGAGTATCTCATGATTAGCTGTAGATCACACAATTTACCAAGAGAGTTTTCATCTATATTCTTCGTAGCTGTCTATTTACCACCACAAACCGAAACTGGCACTAAGACCGCACTCAATGAGCTGTATAAGGCCATAAGCAAACAGGAAAACGCTAATCCAGAGATGGCGCTCCTAGTGGCCGGGGACTTTAATGCAGGGAAACTTAAATCCATTTTACCTAATTTCTATCAGCATGTTAAATGTGCAACCAGAGGGGGGAAAAAACTCTAGACTACCTTTACTCCACACACAGAGACGCGTACAAAGCTCTCCCTCGCCCTTCATTTGGCAAATCTGACCATAATTCTATCCTCCTGATTTCTGCTTACAAGTAAAAACTAAAGCAGGAAGCACCAGTGATTCGGTCAATGAAAAAGTGGTCAGATGAAGCAGATGCTAAGCTACAGGACTGTTTTGCTAGCACAGACTGGAATATGTTTGGGATTTTTTCGATGGCATTGTGGAGTACACCACATCTGTCACTGGCTTCATCAATAAGTGCATCGATGACGTCGTCCCCACAGTGACTGTATGTACAGTACATACCCCAACCAGAACCCATGGATTACAGGCAGGAACCGCACTGATCTAACAGGCAGCATCCGCACTGAAAGCTGCTGCTTTCACGGAGCGAGACTCTAACACGGAAACTTATAAGAAATCCCGCTATGCCCTCCGACGAACCATCAAACAGGCAAAGAGTCAATACAGGACTAAGATCGAATCGTACAACACCGGCTCCGACGCTCGTTGGACGTGGCAGGTCTTGCAAACTATTACAGGCTACAAAGGGAAGCACAGCCGTCAGCTGCCCAGTGACATGAGCCTACCAGAAGAGCTAAATTATATTCTCGTTTTGAGACAAGTAACACTGAAACATGCATGAGAGCATCAGCCATTCCGGACGACTGTGTGATCAACTCAAATTTTATTTGTCACATACACATGGTTAGCAGATGTTAATGCGAGTGTAGCGAAATGCTTGCGCTTCTAGTTCCGACAATGCAGTAATAACCAACAAGTAATCTAACTAACAATTCCAAAACTACTGTCTTATACACAGTGTAAGGGGATAAAGAATATGCACATAAGGATATATGAATGAGTGATGGTACAGAGCAGCATAGGCAGGATACAGTAGATGGTATCGAGTACAGTATATACATGAGGTGAGTATGTAAACAAAGTGGCAGAGTTAAAGTGGCTAGTGATACATGTATTACATAAGGATGCAGTCGATGATATAGAGTACAGTATATACGTATGCATATGAGATGAATAATGTAGGGTAAGTAACATTATATAAGGTAGCATTGTTTAAAGTGGCTAGTGATATATTTACATCATTTCCCATCAATTCCCATTATTAAAGTGGCTGGAGTTGAGTCAGTGTGTTGGCAGCAGCCACTCAATGTTAGTGGTGGCTGTTTAACAGTCTGATGGCCTTGAGATAGAAGCTGTTTTTCAGTCTCTCGGTCCCAGCTTTGATGCACCTGTACTGACCTCGCCTTCTGGATGATAGCGGGGTGAACAGGCAGTGGCTCGAGTAGTTGATGTCCTTGATGATCTTTATGGCCTTCCTGTAACATCGGGTGGTGTAGGTGTCCTGGAGGGCAGGTAGTTTGCCCCGGTGATGCGTTGTGCAGACCTCACTACCCTCTGGAGAGCCTTACGGTTGTGGGCGGAGCAGTTGCCGTACCAGGTGGTGATACAGCCCGCCAGGATGCTCTCGATTGTGCATCTGTAGAAGTTTGTGAGTGCTTTTGGTGACAAACCGAATTTCTTCAGCCTCCTGAGGTTGAAGAGGCGCTGCTGCGCCTTCTTCACGATGCTGTCTGTGTGAGTGGACCAATTCAGTTTGTCTGTGATGTGTATGCCGAGGAACTTAAAACTTGCTACCCTCTCCACTACTGTTCCATCGATGTGGATAGGGGGGTGTTCCTCTGCTGTTTCCTGAAGTCCACAATCATCTCCTTAGTTTTGTTGACGTTGAGTGTGAGGTTATTTTCCTGACACCACACTCCGAGGGCCCTCACCTCCTCCCTGTAGGCCGTCTCGTCGTTGTTGGTAATCAAGCCTACCACTGTTGTGTCGTCCGCAAACTTGATGATTGAGTTGGAGGCGTGCGTGGCCACGCAGTCGTGGGTGAAGAGGGAGTACAGGAGAGGGCTCAGAACGCACCCTTGTGGGGCCCCAGTGTTGAGGATCAGCGGGGTGGAGATGTTGTTGCCTACCCTCACCACCTGGGGGCGGCCCGTCAGGAAGTCCAGTACCCAGTTGCACAGTGCGGGGTCTCGAGCTTGATGACGAGCTTGGAGGGTACTATGGTGTTGAATGCCGAGCTGTAGTCGATGAACAGCATTCTCACATAGGTATTCCTCTTGTCCAGATGGGTTAGGGCAGTGTGCAGTGTGGTTGAGATTGCATCGTCTGTGGACCTATTTGGGCGGTGAGCAAATTGGAGTGGGTCTAGGGTGTCGGGTAGGGTGGAGGTGATATGGTCCTTGACTAGTCTCTCAAAGCACTTAATGATGACGGAAGTGAGTGCTACGGGGCGGTAGTCGTTTAGCTCAGTTACCTTAGCTTTCTTGGGAACAGGAACAATGGTGGCCCTCTTGAAGCATGTGGGAACAGCAGACTGGTATAGGGATTGATTGAATATGTCCGTAAACACACCGGCCAGCTGGTCTGCGCATGCTCTGAGGGCGCGGCTGGGGATGCCGTCTGGGCCTGCAGCCTTGCGAGGGTTAACACGTTTAAATGTCTTACTCACCTCGGCTGCAGTGAAGGAGAGTCCGCATGTTTTCGTTGCAGGCCGTGTCAGTGGCACTGTATTGTCCTCAAAGCGGGCAAAAAAGTTATTTAGTCTGCCTGGGAGCAGGACATCCTGGTCCGTGACTGGGCTGGATTTCTTCTTGTAGTCCGTGATTGACTGTAGACCCTGCCACATGCCTCTTGTGTCTGAGCCATTGAATTGAGATTCTAATTTGTCTCTGTACTGACGCTTAGCTTGTTTGATAGCCTTGCGGAGGGAATAGCTGCACTGTTTGTATTCGGTCATGTTACCAGTCACCTTGCCCTGATTAAAAGCAGTGGTTTGCGCTTTCAGTTTCACGCGAATGCTGCCATCAATCCACGGTTTCTGGTTAGGTAATGTTTTAATCGTTGCTATCGGAACGACATCTTCAACGCACGTTCTAATGAACTCGCACACCGAATCAGCGTATTCGTCAATATTGTTATCTGACGCAATACGAAACATGTCCCAGTCCACGTGATGGAAGCAGTCTTGGAGTGTGGAGTCAGCTTGGTCGGACCAGCGTTGGACAGACCTCAGCGTGGGAGCCTCTTGTTTTAGTTTCTGTCTGTAGGCAGGGATCAACAAAATGGAGTCGTGGTCAGCTTTTCCGAAAGGAGGGCGGGGCAGGGCCTTATATGCGTCGCGGAAGTTAGAGTAACAATGATCCAAGGTTTTTCCACCCCTGGTTGCGCAATCGATATGCTGATAAAATTTAGGGAGTCTTGTTTTCAGATTAGCTTTGTTAAAATCCCCAGCTACAATGAATGCAGCCTCCGGATAAATGGATTCCAGTTTGCAAAGAGTCAAATAAAGTTTGTTCAGAGCCATCGATGTGTCTGCTTGGGGGGGGGGGGATATATACGGCTGTGATTATAATCGAAGAGAATTCTCTTGGTAGATAATGCGGTCTACATTTGATTGTGAGGAATTCTAAATCAGGTGAACAGAAGGATTTGAGTTCCTGTATGTTTCTTTCATCACACCATGTCTCGTTAGCCATAAGGCATACGCCCCCGCCCCTCTTCTTACCAGAAAGATGTTTGTTTCTGTCGGCGCGATGCGTGGAGAAACCCGCTGGCTGCACCGCCTCCGATAGCGTCTCTCCAGTGAGCCATGTTTCCGTGAAGCAAAGAACGTTACAGTCTCTGATGTCCCTCTGGAATGCTACCCTTGCTCGGATTTCATCAACCTTGTTGTCAAGAGACTGGACATTGGCGAGAAGAATGCTAGGGAGTGGTGCACGATGTGCCCGTCTCCGGAGTCTGACCAGAAGACCGCCTCGTTTCCCTCTTTTTCGGAGTCGTTTTTTTGGGTCGCTGCATGGGATCCATTCCGTTGTCCTGGGTGAAAGGCAGAACACAGGATCCGCGTCGCGAAAAACATATTATTGGTCGTACTGATGGTGAGTTGACGCTGATCTTATATTCAGTAGTTCTTCTCGACTGTATGTAATGAAACCTAAGATGACCTGGTGTACTAATGTAAGAAATAACACGTAAAAAAACAAAACACTGCATAGTTTCCTAGGAACGCGAAGCGAGGCGGCCATCTCTGTCGGCGCCGGAAGTCACGATCTCCGCAACCGATGTGAGTAAGACCTTTAAACAGGTCAACATTCACAAGGCCGCAGGGCCAGACGGATTACCAGGACATATACCCTGAGCATGTTTTGACCAACTGACAAGTGTCTTCACTGACATTTTCCACCTCTCCCTGTCTGAGTCTGTAATACCAACATGTTTCAAGCAGACCACAATACTCCCTGTGCCCAAGAACACAAAGGTAACCTGCCTAAATGACTATTGACCCGTAGCGCTCACGTCTGTAGCCATGAAGTGCTTTGAAAGGCTGGTCATGGCCCACATCAACACCACTATTTTAGAAACCCGAAATCCACTCCAATTTGCATATTGCCCCAACAGATCCACAGATGAGGCCATCTCTATTGCACTCCACACTGCCCTTTCCCACCTGGACAAAAGGAACACCTATGTGAGAATGCTATTCATTGACTACAGTTCAGTGTTCAACACCATAGTGTCTTCAAAGCTCATCACTAAGCGAAGGACCCTAGGACTGAACACCTCCCTCTTCAACTGGATCCTGGACTTCCTGACGGGCCATCCCCAGGTGGTAAGGGTCGGTAACAACACATCCGCCACGCTGATCCTCAACACGGGAGCCCCTCAGGGGTGCATGCTCAGTCCCCTCCTGTACTCCCTGTTCACTCATTACTGCACGGCCAGGCATGACTCCAACACCATCATTAAGTTAGCTGATGACACAACAGTGGTAGGCCTGATCACCGACAACGACTAGACAGCATATAGGGAGGAGAGACCTGGCTGGGTGGTGCCAGGACAACAACCTCTCCCTCATTGTGAACAAGACAAAGGAGATGATTGTGGACTGCAGGAAAAGGAGGACCGAGCACGCCCCCATTCTCATCGACAGGGGCTGTAGTGGAGCAGGTTGAGAGCTTCAAGTTCATTGGTGTCCACATCAACAACAAACTCTCATGGTCCATACTCATGAAGACAGTCGTGAAGAGGGCACGTCAAAACCTATTTCCCCTCAGAAGACTGAAAAGATTTGTCATGGGTCCTCAGATCCTTAAAAAGTTCTACAGCTACACCATCGAGAGCATCCTTACTGGTTACATCACTGCCTGGTATGGTAACTGCTTAGCCTCCGACCGCAAGGCACTACAGAGGGTAGTGCGTATGGCCCAGTACATCACTGGGACCAAGCTTCCTGCCGTCCAGGAATTCTATACCAGGCGGTGTCAGAGGAAGACCCTAAAAATTGTCAAAGATCCCAGCCACCTTAGTCATAGACTGTTCTCACTGCTACCGCATTAAAAAACGGTACCAGAGCTCCAAGTCTAGTTCCAAAAGGCTTCTCAACAGATTCTACCCCCAAGCCATAAGACTCCTGAACAGCAAATCAAATGGCTACCCAGACTATTTGCACCCCCCCACCACCACCTCCTTTACGTGCTGCTGTTCTCTGTGTATTATCTTTGCATAGTCACTTTAATTCTACCTACATGTACATATTACCTCAATTACCTCGACTAACCGGTGCCCCTGTACATTGATTCTGTACTGGCACCCCCTGTATATAGCCTCGCTTTTGTTATTTTACTGCTGCTCTTTAAATATTTGTTACTTTTATTTCTTCTTTTTTTTATTTTTCAGTTTTTTACACAACACGTATTTTTCTTAAAACTGCATTGTTGGTTAAGGGCAAGTAAGAAAGCATTTCACTGTAAGGTCTACTACACCTGTTGTACACGGCAGATGTGACAAATAACATTTAATTTGATTCAAATAACCAACTCATCATCAAGCTTTGATTATTTGAATCAGCTGTGTAGTGCTAGGGCAAAAACCTAAATGTGCACCCAGTTCAGGAAACCCTGATTTAGCAGACACTCTTATCCATACCGATTTACAGAAGCAATTAGGGTTAAGCACCTTGCGCAAGGGGCACATCAACATACTTTTCACCTAGTCAGCTCAGGGATTCGAACCAACAGCCTTTAAGGTACTGACCCAATGCTCTTAACCACTAGGCTACCTGCCACCCTACTACTGCCATTAGAAAAACAAATTAAAAGATCAATCCAAACAATAATAATGATGATTTAGATTTTTGTACCCAGTATTATTTTCTCCCTTATATAAGGCCTTGTGGTGAGTTGTGCAATGCATGTGAATGACTGAGGAAGGGCTGTTTGTAATAAGCAAAGATTATAGGAAATGGGACCAAAGCCCAATAGAACATTTCCAGCTGGAAGTCCATCCTCTCAACTCAAAGCAGAGCAGAACACCAGCTCATAGGGGCTCAGCCCAAGGGAAAGAGAAGGCTGCTGCATTTACTCCAAATGTACTCTATCATACTGGGAACTTTCTTCAAGGCTGCATTACTACAGCAACCTAAAGTGCTGCATAACATATTAATTCCTATAGAAAATGAGACCTTACAGATTCTTCTGCTTTTTCATAAAGTAATGTATAACTAGTAGACCTGTGTTCAAATAGTATTTGTTGTCTTTAAAATACTTTTAGTGTGATTGAGCTTGACTGGCGTTCAAGATGGGCAGGGTGGACACTTTTGGGACTATTCTATTTCTGTAATCACTGGGTACTCTCCCCAAAACTGTATTTCTATACCGTACAGTTATTACCTGTATTATATTACTGTGAGTTTTTCCTACAGGCCTTGCTGTGGTCACACAAGATGCCCTTGCTTTAGTCATGACCAGACAGCTATCACCAATCCCAGATTCCAATTAGAGTTAAAAGACATTGCAAAATATGCTGATTGTTGAGTCAAGTGACTTGATGACACATGATTCCTACTGTGACTTTGATGCAGCATGCCTACATACTGTAGCTATTGAAGTTTGAAATAAGACCAGGGTAAAGGGCAAGGTAATGAGTGTAATATTAATAACTTAAGGAATATCAAATACCCGCACTGAAGTCACTGATAGGAGGTGAAACGTGAGTTGATAAGTATTACTTTACACTCAGAAAACAACAAGAAAACCCCATGTAGTTGCTAATTATGCAAACAGGACAAGAAACATGAACACGACCAATTCAAATCATGTCGTTAGTCATTGACATTATCATCCAGTAGTCATATCTATTATGACACTTTTGAAACCGCTCCATTCCCTAACTTCCGTTTTACCCCGGTCTTTCAGAGTTGCGCAAACCACCCTACATGGACAGCCAGTGACAGAGAGAAAACAGGATCTTGTGCAGAACAGAGTACATTTTCAAGAGCTGCTGCCTGGTGGACAAGGTAAGGCAAGGCTGATGTATCTTTGAAGAGGCAGCAGAGGAAGAGCATAGGCCAGTGTCCTTCCTGGTTCCTGGCTCACTACAGCTTCCTGTAGCGAGCAGAGCCAATTGTTACAATTCATACTCACCTTCTATGCCTCTTATGCCATTGTTTCAACTGCCCTTTAGTCTTCTGACTGAGATTTCTTCCTTTGACTTGACAACCCAACCCTGTTGACTAACTCAGTGGTTTAGTCCTCCCTAGAGATAGATATGTTACTAACAACCAAGTGAATCACTGGTGTCTACTGTAGCATGCCCCCCATTAAGGGCACTCCCAGTCACCCCACCCCACAGGCTGCCATGCCATGACCAATATCCTGTAGGCCAAGTAAAAGGGAAACTCAGACAAGAAGTCAATATTCTCTGAGTTATTTTGACACCAGGCACATATGTTAGGGTCCACCATTTGTAACTTCTGGTGTGAACTCTCTGAGCCAGCGTTTTTGCAGTATTATTGTCAGTGATCATTTCTACATACTGTAGGGTGACCTCTGAGAAACGTCCCACATTTTCTCTTACAACCATCTAATGGAGTGAAAACAACAAGGGTCCCAAAATAAGAACGTTCTGGAGTTATTTTTTATCTTTAAGAAAGTAATTCATTACTTATTCTCCTCAGGCGTTGTACTACAGCACAGCTCCAGGTGGTGGCAATAAGACCTTATCTATCCAGGTACAGAACACACCATCACCTACTCTCAGGGGAGCTCTCCTGATTGTCTCCTAACTGACCCAATAGCTGTTGGTTTAACACTGTTTGTCAGGGTTTAAAATATGCTAAATATTTTCTTAACTTCTGTATCTCAAACATCAGAAATGAGTTGTAGCCTAATTCCAATCTCTTTTATCGACAGCCATCCCTAGTGGCGCCAAGAAGAGTGTGTTAATTATTTGGCACATTAGCGAAATATAAAGTGACACAAAGAAAGCACATGACCAGATTATGATATCAACTGTCATTCTTATTGTTCAAGTCAAGCCAAATAGGATTCATATACAGATGCTGGGGTTTAAAAGCTAAATGTGTTGTGCAGTTGGTAGGCCACATAACAACAATCTTGTCTCTGTCATAGCTACAGTAGTATAAACCTGTAGAGGGAATCAGTTAGTATTATGATCCATTATTCCCTGGAACTGGAAGACAATTGACTGACCAATCATATTTCAGTTATCTGCCTCAATGATGCTCTCTCTGTCCCTTTCACTGTGAATATTACATGTTAAAAGTCTAGTCTGTCATTCAAATTATTATCACAGAGGTACAGCTAGAAGAGGAGTTGAGTAAATCTAAATGGACCCTGGATGCAGGTGGAATTGGATGCATTCTTACTATGATTATATTGGCTATGAGTTGAGGAAATCCTTATGTGGGATTAATATTCAGTTGGGCCACAGCTCAACACAGCCTTGAACAGAGCAGCTGGGCTGAACATGAAAAAAGGAGCACAGCTTGGCAAGGGATGAGGATTCCCGAATTTGGGAAATATTAGGAGGTATGTAAGATACTATAAACATTTATACTATTAGGTGTTTTGTGTCAGTTCAGTGGGGAAGTGTCATGGTAGTTCTGGTTTGAGTTAGCTCGATATTTCCTTAATCAAATAAGAATATGAGGTCGGTTTTCTTCCTCAGCCTAGACAGCTGGCGATGGACACCCTTGAGGAAGCAGGTGTTTTGAATTTGAATGACAGGTGGTATCTACCGTGCTTCCTGTATCTTGGTTGGTGTAGCTGGACTGTCTGTAATGTCTCTGGATCCTCCAAGTCTCCATAAAAAAAAATGTTTTTAGAGCCAAAACTGTCATAGAAGATTTAGATAATAAACTAACAGAAGAAAAAAACAATCTGAGGATACATTTTATTTACACTATTCAAAGAACTCTTCATGTTTTGTGTATGTCATTAGTTAGAATTTACAATAATATAATAATCTGTCCGAAAGCATAGTTTACAAATTAAAATAGTATCAAACTTCAGCAAATGTTGAATACATCTAATAGACAGACTTTATTAACGATGCTATGCCAGATCTTCAGCAGGTGTACCACTTTCCATTGAATTCAAAAACTTCTGGGAAACCGAACCCATCTTTGTGTCCTACAGCAATGCCTCTGTCCCAAACACCACTAACTATACAAATATTTACTAAAACAGTGATGGTGCTTAGTGCAGCGTGTTTTAACTTGCTGTGGGTGCTACTCAGAATCACAGCCTGGAATGTAGGGCTTTTCTTCTGGTTAGGGGTAGTGCTACCTGCCTCTCCTCTCCTCCTCTCCTGCCTTTGTCTATCATTATGATTACAGGAGTCACACAGTTATGTGGGTGTGAAGCACTTGGAAAAATGTCCTACTCAGGATGATATAGTTACGGTAGGCTACCTCACACCACGCGCCTGTGCTTACAATAAACTCAGACCTTATGTTGTTTTATACTCTCAAAAGAGCTGATCAAATAATTACACTAATCAAAATGTGGGGGAATGTACTCTGAAGATTTGAACAATAACACTTTATTCTAGCAAGTCCAAAGCTGACCTCAAACCACTGTGAGTGCACGTTTGCATTTGTGTGTGATCAAGTGTGTAAAGCCTTGACATTATCATTTTGACTGAAGAGGATCTAGGTTGTGGGTCGTAAGGTGAGGTGACAGGGGGCTAATGCCATTCTCCCTCCAGGACAGGTAATCCCAGGTTCAGGTCATCACCTCTGGATTTAAACCACTTCTCAACAAGAGCTACCAGGCAGCTCCGACATCCTCCGGTCTCCCCTTTCCACATTCCATCTAGGTAGTGCTTCACATTACTGCAGGGAAGTGATAATAACATGGTAATAGCCTGTTGCTAATATAAAGATATAAAGTGCTAACCTCTCTATGAAGTAGGAAGACTAGGGACAGGGAATGAGGTGATAATGTACTTAATCATTTTCATAAATGGCCCTATAAGTGAATCAGAACATAGCTAGGGGGGTATAGTGAAGGTACTGCAGCTATTGGTTATATGGTCCTATTTATGTTATGGGGACATTACAATATGTCCACATGGACAAGCTACTTTTTATGTCATACATGTTCAATGTTTCTACTTACAAGGTTTTCTCATATAGAAGTATAAAGACTGTTACAAGGTAAATAGTAATAAAATAACATTGTAAGCTACTGTATATATGAACTTTTCACCTGCCTTGGGCACTTCACAAAATTACTTCCTGTTGTTGTTGTCTTTGTCACCCTGTTTGAAAGCTCTTCGAGGCTTTTGAAAATAAGCCACCCTTTCTCTCTCCGCCACAGGCTATGATTCTAAAACGCTAACGCTAGATAGCCAGGGGCTACATTAAGATGCCTTCCAGATAGGAGCTGGTTTAACCTGTCTATACTCAAGACAGATTTATTCAACAGGGGACAAGACAGCATCAGAGAAGGGCTAATTATTTGATCAAATGTATAAAGCATTACAGTATGGCTGAGTGGAAACCATGTGCATTGGACTAGTAATGTCACTCAATGCACTTGCGTGGGCTAGGTTAGAGCTAGAGTTATGATTATTTAAGGTTAGTGTTAAAGCTAGGGCTAGGAGTTAAGTTGATATCAGGATAATTGACCAAGTTTGATCTAAACTATGAAGTGTAAGATCCAGAAGTTGTTTGGGCCTGTGATGATAAAACCTGAGAGATGTACTGGGAGATTTCTAACCCTCATGCTGCTTTTGAAATTCAAAGATAAAATGAAAACCAACCGACATGCAATCACATGAATATAAATATACCTTCAAGCAATATTATTTTCTCTGCCTGCAAGGCACCTGTGGGGAACTTGTTCGTTTTAACTAGTAGACCTGCCATTGATGTCTTTACAGCTCTATTCTTAAAAAGGCAAAAAAAAAAGCAACAACAAAAAAATTCACACATGCTCTAATGTAAATTTAGGAATCCTTGTTGTTAAACAAATACTCCAGAAATAAAGGAATATCAAAGACTGAAGAGCGTGCTCTCCCTTCTGCTTCCCTTGTTCTGTTGACTTAGGGTCAATGAATAGCAGAGCCACCCCCATGGTGGTGTCAGAAGAGATTAGCAGCACAGTCCATCTTCCAGGTTTCAACAAACAAAACACTGTTTAAAGCAGGGGATGTCACTCAATCTCTCAGGAGACATGTACCTGTACGGATTACTGAAGCACTCTGACAGCTGGAAACTACCTGCACAAATAGACTAGAGGAAGTTTGAAAACTGACAACCAAATATTTGTATCAAAGTTATAACACATTTATAAGAAATGTATAGGTAACTATGTTGACTTTTCATTTAGACAAAATAAAAAGAAAGTTCCACCTTAACCCTAGCTTCATGTCTACACCCCGGCACAGCCCCAGCCATAACCCTTACCCTAACCCTAGCTTCATGTCCACACCCCGGCACAACCCCAGCAATAACCATAACCCTTACCCTAACCCTAGCTTCATGTCCACACCCCGGCACAACCCCAGCAATAACCATAACCCTTACCCTAACCCTAGCTTCATGTCCACACCCCGAACAACCCCAGCAATAACCATAACCCTTACCCTAACCCTAGCTTCATGTCCACACCCCGGCACAACCCCAGCCATAGCCATAACCCTTACCCTAACCCTAGCTTCATGTCCACACCCCGGCAATAACCATAACCCTTACCCTAACCCTAGCTTCATGTCCACACCCCGGCACAACCCCAGCCATAGCCATAACCCTTACCCTAACCCTAGCTTCATGTCCACACCCCGGCACAACCCCAGCCATAGCCCTTACCCTAACCCTAGCTTCATGTCCACACCCCGGCACAACCCCAGCAATAACCATAACCCTTACCCTAACCCTAGCTTCATGTCCACACCCCGGCACAGCCCCAGCCATAGCCATAACCCTTACCCTAACCATAGCTTCATGTCCACACCCCAGCTCAACTCTAGCCATAGTCATAGCCATAACCCAGGGTTCCAGACTAACATTTTCCCCACTTTTCAGTTGGTGTCTCAGCCAACAACAAAAAACGTTCTCTAAATATAACACCTGTTGTACCCATGTATTTATCTAACAGTAAATGTGGTGTCCTAATAAACCTTTGCATCAGTAGTAGACCTATAACCCAATGAGGCCTAGTGATCTCGCTATGGCCTATTCGCATTTTGTGCACTCCTTATTTCAAAGCCATATCTCGATTGTAAATCAGTGTGTTTTGAACTCAATATTGAGAATTGAGAAAAAAATATATACTTACAGAAAGCTGAGATCCTCCTCTCTTTAACATGGACAACAGTAGTTGCTTCCAAAGTTGTGTTTTTTCCTGCAATTGAGGATTGCTCATTACAGCTGCCGGGCCCAGGCACAGCAGCAGGGCAGACACTTTCATTACAGGAATCATGAGGATAATGCAGTTGATCAAATCAGGATTTTATCTGGCCAAAAAAATAGGATGCTTTGATTGAGGTGACAATGTAAGATGTGCAACTTGCACCGGTGCGACCAAATAAATGTTTTACTCGCACAGCCAAGTCAATGGGTCTCAAAATGTTACTAAATGGTTGCAGTCAGTCTGGAGCCCTGACATAAACCAAACCCAACCCTAGCCCTAGCTTCATGTCCACACATAGGCTCAACCCTAGCCATAGCTAACCCTAACCCAAAAACAACTAGGCTACGGGCCTGTGAAAGACAGGGTGACAATAGCTTTGTAACCCAAAGTCCATCCCACAGCACTTAAAAATAACAAGACACTATTATGAATTGTGAGTATACAGTAACACCTTATGAATCACATCACTGCTTCTTCTAAAATATTATTTAACTACAAACATTGCTCTTGTTTAACCTTTTCACTCTTGTTTTCCCCCTCAGAGTCAGCTCCATAAAGATCATTACTGTCAGGCTGTGATTAGAGGAATCCCTCCCAACACGATGGGACATGCTTGCTTACATAGCTTTGAGGTTCACTGCACCGTACAGGTACAGGTGCCTGCCTTTCACAGCACAGTAACTACAGAGAGATGGCAACGATATTTGAATTGTTTCTTTATTACATGTTGGGTATTCAAAGTCAGCTGAATGGCACATTAGATTTAGGTGAATAGAATGGGTATATTATAGTGACCACTGATGAGAACATGTGGGTTGAAGTACAGTGGACCAACTAAGCTGCAGTGGCCCTTGCGTGAACTGGATCAGTGAAGGTCATGAAGGTACTCTTCCTGCTTTGTTGTTGGACTTTTGTCTTAATTTGTTTAGTATCCAAAAGTTTTATATATAATTTTGGCAAATGACTAGATGACACAAAATAAGTAAGATACTACTTTTCCCCACTGTTGGAGAGTGCATTGTAAAAGCATTCCCAGACAATGTAATAACTATGTGTTATTTACTCACATTACACGACAAGCATTTTGCTACACCCGCAATAGCATCTGCTAAACACGTGTATGTGACAAATAACATTTTATTTGATATCAAATAAAAGAAACCTTCAAGTGTTTGGTGAAGTTAAACATCCTGGGATTTTCCCATTGTTATTGCTGAAGCTTGGAAGTGCAAGTGGCCTTTTATTGAACCGGGTGGTTGCTGACTGAGTTTCTAACTTGTCCTGACAATTCCACATGTTGGGTACCTCTTAATAGGAACAGCTCAGCGGCTCAGCTTCGTCATGTCTGCTCCCTGCACCTGCCACAGGCAAGTGCTTCAGCCTTTACAAAGGCATAACTTAATGCCGGAGCAGGTCTCAGCCTGTGTCCTCAGTCACTCCATCCTCTTACTCAGCCCTAGCTTGTTGTTCCTTCAGTGTTCCATTGTCAACAGGCTAGGGTATAGAAAAGAGCCTACTTGACCCTGTTTTTGGGGCGTTTTCATGGTATTGCAATGGCTTTCAGGGAAAATATGGGGATTGCCCCTGGACTGGAAAAAATAGGGGGCGTTTCCAAGAAGACAAGTTTGGTTGAGAAGTTATTATGAGAAATCTTACTTCAAGCTCAGCTGATGCTAACGAGTGAATGAGGAATGGCGGATAATGCACTCTATGCCCAGTACATAGTGTTTCTGCTGTATTAGCATATCCAGTTCATTTTTTACATTTCCTTGCATGAGCCACGATCAGCTGGAGATAATACAAAATCTTTCTAAAAAAAACAACTATTTTGCCGTAGCAAGCCTCCATATTAGAACCAAGTTAAACTCTGATTTCCCCAACACACCCACAGGCCACAGAATATTATATTATGTACATTTTTTGGGGCATTGAAGCTTAGAGCTAGATGTCATAGAAGAGTCCTCTTGCCCCTCCTGTCCTGACAACTCCATGGTACATGTATGCCAAACAGATATTATTTAGCGTTCCTCTTTCTTTATCTCCATCTTCCTCTCCATCTGCTGCCAATTACATCATCAAAATGCCGCAGTTCCTGTGATTTCCTCCTTCAATGGCTGAGTAAACAGCACGGTGGGGAAATGCTTGAATCTATTGAGGCAGAAATGGAGGAGGAGGTGTATGAATGAACTAAGCTAAAAAGAAAAAGAGGCAGATTTATGCCTAGAAGTTATGCTTCTCATCTACTAGTCATCTGAGCCAGCGAAATAACCTTATCTTGCTTGGGATGGTTGATTAAATTACATTCAGATCTATGCAATTGGTCGGATAAAATGTTATTTTTTTAAATGACACATGGTTTCATGCCTGCCTTTATGCCTATCCCATTGGAGATTTCAGAGTCGAAGGGCCTAACTGGGGAAGTCAGACCGCATACTGCATAGGGCAATTGTGGATTTATTTGAAATGTGATAGGATGGTTACTACACACAGTAGCCTGATGAAAATGCTAAACACACTGTGTACAACACATACAATATCAATCTTGAATGAGCACTCTTGCAAATAAAAATGAATGGAGCAAAAAAGTAATTAACAAAAGCAACAAAAAAAAAGAAGCTGCCTCTGGCTGTTCTTTTCCACCTCGCTCCTTGAGGTTGCAAGGTCATTTGTCATCCTCTCTTTTCTTCTCAATGATTAGCCATAGTGTTCTTCCACTCCACCAAGCTACGCCCAGTCGTCTACCTCTGGTGAAGCAGCAGAGAGTCAGAGAAAAGGAGGGCAGGTACACCTGCGGATGGCTGGCTGAACAAGTGTATCAGTGTCTTTGGGGTACTGTGTCTCAGCTTGTTTGGCCCTCTCGTCTGGAATGTGCAGATGAGACAATCAGGTGCAGGAGGCGTGTGGCAGCTTGCTGCTGGAGGAGATAACCTGCTCTGAGACACGGGTGGGGAGGGAGTGCCGGACGATTCATAAACCAACTATTTATCGGCCCAATCAACTCGCTATGCAAACTCAGAGAAGACATGCAGAGATCAGTGCAGGTGACACACCTCTTGCGAAGGTGTTGATTTCACAACATTGTATTATATATATTTTTTATGATGGTAGGACTGTACAGTATACAGTACCTTTAGAAAGTATTCACACCCCTTGACTTTTTTCACATTTTGTTGTTTTACAGCCTACATGTAAAATGGATTACATTTCAATGTTTTGTCACTGGCCTACACACAACCCCATAATGTCAAAGTGGAATTATGTTTTTAGACATTTTTACAAATTAATAAAAAATGAAAAGCTGAAATGTCAATAAGTATTCAATCCCTTTGTTATGGCATGCCTAAATACGTTCAGGAGTAGAAATTTGTTTAACAAGTCACATAATAACTTGCATGGACTCACTGTGTGCAATAAAAGTTTTTAACAGGATTTTGAATGACTAGCTAATCTCTGTACCCCACACATAAAAAATAATTGTAAGGTCCCTCAGTCGAGCAGTGAATTTCAAACACAGATTCAACCACAAAGACAAGTGCG
Organism: Oncorhynchus mykiss; assembly: GCF_057628025.1. Classification (NCBI taxonomy): domain Eukaryota; kingdom Metazoa; phylum Chordata; class Actinopteri; order Salmoniformes; family Salmonidae; genus Oncorhynchus; species Oncorhynchus mykiss. The sequence continues at coordinate 72,673,229 of NC_143029.1, forward strand.
GTCAGCCAATGCCTCACAAAGAAATAACCTATTGGTAGATGGGGTGGGAGAAGAGGTTAATTACACTTTGGATGGCGTATCAATACACCCAGTCAATAGAAAGATACAGGCGTCCTTCCTAACTCAGTTGCCGGAGAGGAAGGAAACCACTCAGGGATTTCACCATGAGGCCAATGGTGACTTTAAAACAATTACAGAGTTTAATGGCTGTGATAGGAGAAAAGTGAGAATGGATCAACAACATTGTAGTTACTCCACAATACTAACATAATTGACAGTGTGAAAATAAGGAAGCTTGCACAGAATAAAAACATTCCGAAACATGCATCCTGTTTTTACAATGCCCTAAAGTAATACTGCAAAAAATGTGTAAAAGCATTTTACTTTTTGTCCTGAATATAAAGCGTTATGTTGTGGGCAAATCCAATAAACTTACTCATTTTCCAGTATAGTGGTGGCTGCATCATGTTATGGGTATGCTTGTAATCATTAACGACTAGGGAGTTTTTCAGGGTAAAAAAAATGTATGCAATGGATATTAGCACAGGCAAAGTCCTAGAGGAAAACCTGGTTCAGTCTGCTCCACCAGACACTGGGAGATTAATTCACCTTTCAGCAATAATATAAAACACAAGGCCAAATATACACTGGAGTTGCTTACTAAGAAGACAATGAATGTTCCTGAGTGGCTGAGTTAAATCTGCTTGAAAATCTATGGCATGACTTGAAAAATGCAATGATCAGCAACAATTTGACAAAGCTTAAAGAATTTTTAAAATAATAATGGGCAAATATTGTACAAACCAGGTGTGCAATGGATAGAGACTTACACAGAAAGACTCACAGCTGTAATCGCAATAGTTATGTGAATTATATATTTCTGTATCTCATTTTCAATACATTTGCAAACATTTCTAAAAATAAGTTTTCACTTTGACATTATGGGGTATTGTGTGTAGATGGGTGAATTTTTATTTATTTAATCCATTTTGAATTCAGGCTGTAACACAACAAAATGTGGAATAAGTCAAGTGGTGGGAATACTTTCTGAAGGCAATGTACTCTTCGAAAAACGGATTTAAGTTCTACCTATGTAGAATCCTCTGTGGAAAGGGTTCTACATGGAACCCAAAAAGGTTCTTCAAATGGCTATCCTATGGGGACAGCAAAGAACCCTCTTATGTTCTGGATAGCATATTTTTGTTACCCACCTTTCTTTCTAAAAATGTAGGAACATACTGTGCGTTTATGCTGGAGTGACTCACCCTGTTATTGAGAATAGGGTGGAGTTTGGGAAGACTTTGTTTAGCTTCAGGGGATGAATTCATCGCTCTTGAAAAAAATGTAATGAGCCATGTTTCAGCTTGACAGGAAACAGCAGCAACACACATGATTGGAGAACTCATTTTTTTGTAACACCCAGCCACGTTTTTGGTAAATTTCAACAACACACCAAAATGGAAGGGAATCAACTATTGCTCACAAACTTCAACTGCTATACCTATATTGACCTTTCCGAAATGTTTCTTTATCTTTTTATCTGTACAATTCTACTTCTCAATTTTCTTACAATTCTCTTTGAGTTGTTGTTTTAGTGACATGCTTCCTACCATTATTTGACTGTGCTGTGGTCTTCAGTTGGTATTTCCTCATGCAAGCCATAGCTAGCTAACCCCCCATAGTTAAAGTGCATATGTCTGGGGACACTATGTGGTTATGTGGTTCCTTTCGTAATACCAAAACATTTATTTTATCAAGGCATACCATGACATCACAACCGATCACCTCTGGCCGTGAACCTAGATTAATTGGTTATTAACAACATGGTCATATGTTATCTGCAGACATATTTCTCTGAAATTCCCAAATGTTACTCTTTCTAAAGGGGGAATATTATTTACCACTGAAACCCAAACCAAAGCACACTTTGAGGAGAAACGGGCCCTTCTTAAATTCTCAAATGTTCATTTTTCCAGAATGTGTGTGTTTTTGTTGTCTTAAGTTTTCCTTGGTGGCAGGGAACAAAGCGTTCTACTGTGAAGTAGTGGAGTCGATCGCAGACACAGTGTCTGTACTGGGAGTTCCTGTCCCTGGACCAAAACCCACAGACCCACAGCAGAGAAGGACAAGGTCAGCTATTGCCTTTCTGCTGCTGCTACTTTCTCCTGACATCAACGCACAGGAGATTTACCTTTCTCTAAAAGCCAAATTGCTAATGTTGTGTTTATTTATAAGTTTATACTTTTGCTTTCATTATGGAATATTAAAGTCGTAAAACACATCAAAAATATATATTTTTTCTGCTTCTTTTTTTCAACGAACTTCTGTAAACTACATGCCACACATCACTTTTTTGCAGTGAATATTTTATGCTCCACACATTTCTGTCTGTTTGTTTAACTCTTTCCTCACATCACATTACTGACGAAGACATTTATCAGCTGTTGGAATTCCAGACGGTGTTGCACATGATAAGGGGAGATCAGCAATTGCGGGAGATTAAAGCAGAAACACTCACAAATGAAAACAGCACAAGTCTTATCAGATTGACATTATGGCTTTGATGATTCCTCCCTTGTCACTGGGATCCCTTTGAAATCCATTTCACTGTCACTTTTACAAGCTCTGGTTTATATTGTTGTTCATCAGGCATTGTTTGAAGGGAATTCACAATCCTTTGTTCTTTTCTAAATGGCAAAAAATTATAATGTTAAGTTCTCTTGACGGTAGTTCATTTTACATTTAGAATGTATGTTCTACAGTGTGGTGGTATCAAAATGTACAGAATTATTCTTTGGCAACACATTAGTTAAAGAACAAAATAAGAATACTAAAGCCAATGAAAATGTAGTTTGTAAAGGAAAGTGACACTAGATTGTGTTTAGACCAGGTCTCTCTTGAAATAGATTTTATCTCAATGATAAAAACCTGTATAAATAAAGGTTAAATAAAATAAATGTAACGTGGCACCAAAAAAATATGTTAAAACGACTGACAAGAATACAGAATCAACAATTGGAAATGAATGCTTGGTATTAGCATAAATAACTCAAATATACCATCAGATGAGATGACCCTCAACATCTAGATATGCCTCAACAGCTCAGACCCATGACAGAGGCCATCCTAAAGTATATGTACACTTGGTTTCCTTATTCTTACCTCATTTGCACACACTGTATATAGACTTTTTCTACTGTATTATTGACTGTATGTTTGTTTTTTCCATGTGTAACTGTGTTGTTGTATGTGTCGAACTGCTTTGCGTTATCTTGGCCAGGTCGCAGTTGTAAATGAGAACGTGTTCTCAACTAGCCTAACTGGTTAAATAAAGGTGAAATATATATATTTTTAAAGAAATAAATACATTCTTGGTACCCAACTCGCTGAGGGCTTGCAGCACGTCTGCAATAGCAACTGAAGTGAACAAGGATTGGAGGGCTTCTATGGTTCTATCTGGCCTTTGCGGTGCAAGAACGTCCAGACCCCTAGATGACATCACTAGAGATTACAGGGTCCATGTGTTGCGCTGGTATCTGGGGGAGGGGGTGCGTTCACAAGGCCTAATGACCAGGACGGGATGATGTGGAATCTGACCCTTGACCTCAGACTAGCTGTCTGACATCATCAAGCCTGTGTCCAAACTGAAGCTATAAGAAAAATGAAGCCTTCTCATTCAATTTAACACCAATGTTATTGTTGTTAATGATGGAATTATATCAAGGTATGTAAATATAAAGCACTGACATTCAATAATTTAAAATAATTAAATTGCAGTCTCAAGGCTACATGTTTCCTGCATTCCCCAGGCGACAACAAAAATACTACATTTTGGCTACTGAGAAGGGGGGAAATCTCAATATCAATCCTCACTAGGGATATTATGCCTTCTGCTATAGGAGTAAAGTGGATATAATTACTTGTTTTATCATATTGCCTTCATTATACAGAATGTTTCAAATGCTAACCTATTTACCATGAGTAGCTAATCATTCTCATATTGGATAATGGAATAGGACATGTTCTATTGACAGCAAAATACATACGAATGAAAAGGATTGTTTAGTCTATATCGTTGACACAATAGAGTACAGTTGCCAGGTAGAGTTTCAGTATTCGATGTTGCCTTCTTAACATTGATATCATTGAATGTAGTGGTGGTAACTGCCTTTTTATGAATCATGTCCACCTAGGCAACACTCCCCCATGTGAACTCCCCTGCCTGTCTATCTGTCTCCACCACATCCTAGTGAGTAAGAGGAGCTCCAGTCAGTACTCATCACAACCCTGCCTGGTCCTAGGCCCGTGTTCACAAAATAGTAGGAGTTCTGATCTAGCATCAGGTCTCTCCTGTCCAGGTAATTTGATTCATTATGACCTAAAAAACAAAACTTGGTCCTAAATCAGTACTCCTGTTTTGAGGCGCTTTATAAATATGGGCCCTGGTCTCTCCTATCCTTTCCTCCTGTCCTACCTCAGCATGTCATCATCATACTACAGACAGCCACAGCCAGGGCCACTCTACCCCTCTGCCTTTATCAGCTCACCCTTCCTGACACACAACAACAAGAGGATGCCTCACTTGCCTGCCTTCATGCCTTCAAGTAAACACAGTCCAGATTTTGGCCTTCACTTGTTCACTTCAAAGCTGCAGCATGCTGATAACAAAGCAGTGGCCTGGAGTGTCCCTCTCCTCCCCCTCCTCCCCCCTCCTGCAGTGAGGATGGCTGGTGGCTAGGACAGATACACACAGGGGTGTGAGCAGGAGAAGGCAAGGGAGTGGGGGGAAGGGAGGTGTGAAGGGCCTTTTGACAGCCACAGCACCTGCTGCTTCACCACCACCAGCCGTAGAAGACACAGCCATTTGTCTTGGCTGACCAGAGAAGATAGCCCAGACCTGGGATTAGTAGGAGGACTCAGTGGGGAGGCGTGGAGGTTTGGGCGTTGATGGGTCAGGAGAAGGTGTTTCCTCTCCTGTGTTCAGCCTGCCCTGCCAGTCCCTCTGTCGTCTTAGTGGAACATTCCTGTTATCTGTGGCAAGTAGTGCGACTGTTGTGGGATGATGACGTGTCCCCAGTTTCTACAAGCCCTCGTGTGTCTATCGTCTCCACTTCTGTACTCATTGTAGTGACACAGTGGAAGAAAAATCATGTCTAATTGATAAAGATCTCCAATGATCCCTGGTTACAGACAGGGAAACGAACAGGCTCAGTTAAGAGGCTTAAATTAGTATTCATCAGAAAGTCATTACCTTTATCTCTTAATACATTCCAAATGGCACTTGTTGTTGGCTATAAAGCCCAAGTTTATTCTACATCAATCTGTCTTCCCCAAATCCCTTATCAGAGTCTGTTTTCTCTGCAGCTCACGACACAGCTTGATCAGGTTCCATTCGGGTCAGGGCAGTGGAATGAGAGAGCAGTGGAGCAGAGACAGCAGACCAGGCCAGACCACGTCATCTCTTCTCAAATCCTCAAAGGTTGTGGTAGGCCCAGGAATGCAGCAATGACAAGAGAATATTTATGGCAGTCGAGATTGTGACCACTAACTGAAAAGACAAACTATCTCTTGGAAGTTTCTTGGAAAATGCCATTGTAATGTTGATGCACTGTTTATAAGTGTTGTAATTGCAACATATCCACTTGTAGAACAGAAATATGTAACCTCCCACCCCCTTTAGTTTGTTATCGTAGAAACATAAGAGTGCTGCAACTCTCCACTTTTCTTAGGAAACAGGATAATAGCAATTACAATTAAAAGCTCTGCTCTCTAGTAATACTAATATTATTAGGTCTAATTAAGTTTCTCTGTAGAGGCATCTGCCTAATATGTTTAACCTGATTAATAACTTGTTGTACTGCGTTATATGTGTTACATTTATTCAGATATTCTATTTGTTATGCATGTCCTTGTAACCCTTTTGAAAAACAATTAATGACTAACTCCTTCTGAGTGAAGAAGTATTTGTTGCAATTGAAAAAGTTTGATGTAATGGAAAATATAAAAATAAGTTAACAGGATCATGTCTCCTTGAATGTGAAAACGCACAGTTCACAATCAAAGAAAGACGTGTATCTACATCTACAATTGCTTTATACTATACCATGTACACTATCCTATAGCATCTAATTGCTTTCCAAGTAAAAATCACCTTGAATGCATGATGAGTTGTGTTGTCATGTGCTGCTGCCTTGCTATGTCCTTGTCTTAGGTCTCTCTTTGTGTAGTGTTGTCTCTTTGTCGTGATGTGTGTTTTGTCCTATAAATACATATACATTATTTTTTTTCGTAATTCTTTTTTATTTTCTTATAATTTATATAGGTATTTTGCTTTTTGGTAGGACGTCATTGTAAACAATAATTAGTTCTTAACTAACTTGCCTAGTTAAATAAAGGTTAAATAAAATAAAATACACATTACCTGTGATTATGTTGTTCCTGAAGAAGTGTGACCATCTGGTTCATGGTGCATGAATCCTGCGAAACCAAGCCCCACTAGAAGCAGCTTCTCAGGAGGTATCTGTCCTGTTGGGACTTGTCTGCTCAACACAATGCCCAGAGTCTGTATAATAGTAGTAGTATTTAGTATTTATTGGGATCTATTGGGTGTAACCCTAGATAGCAAGCTGTCATGGTCAAAACATAGACTAAATGGTTGATCAAATGGGACGAGGTCTGTCCATGAGAAAGCGTTGCTCTGATTTCTTGACATCTCAGTCGACCAGGCAGGTCGTACAGGCCCTATTTCTGTCGCACCTGGACTACTGCCCAGTAGTGTGGTCATATGCGGCAAAGAGGGATGTAGATAACTTGCAGTTGGTCCAGAGGAGAGCAACACATATTGCACTAAGAATGTCAGTAACCAGCCTGGTCTCATAGACTAGACGTAACATAGTAAATGTATGTCCACGACACCCAAATTAGTATGAGATGTTACCTTTGGTATGGTTACATAAGGCAGATGGTTACTTAAAGCAAAATGAAAGTAGTGGTTAGTCGGGATGTCTGCGTGGGTGTATAACGCAAACGTCTAGCAACCTGAGGCTTTAGCATTTTAGCTAATTAGAAAATGTTAAATTACTTACTACTTTTTAGCTACTTTGCAACTACTTAGCATGTCAGCTAACCCTTCCCTGAACCCTAACCTTAACCCTTTAACCTAACTCCTAAACTTAACCCTAACCATAACCCATAGCCTAGCTAACGTTAGCCAGCGAGCCACCTAGATAGAATTCCTAGTTTCTAGTTTGTCGTCCGGGTGGCCAGCTTTAGTTACAAACTTCTTCCACTGTGTTCTTGGGGACCTTAAATGCTGCAGAAATCCTGTCTTGGTGGTCTACGGACAATTCCTTCGACTTCATGGCTTGTTTTTTTTTTTTTTTTTTTTTTTACCCCCTTTTTCTCCCCAATTTCGTGGTGTCCAATTGTTGTAGTAGCTACTATCTTGTCTCATCGCTACAACTCCCGTACGGGCTCGGGAGTGACGAAGGTTGAAAGTCATGCGTCCTCCGATACACAACCCAACCTAGCCGCACTGCTTCTTAACACAGCGCGCATCCAACCCGGAAGCCAGCTGCACCAATGTGCCAGGCAACCTTGCGCCCGGCCCGCCACAGGAGTCGCTGGTGCGCGATGAGACAAGGACATCCCTACCGACCAAGCCCTCCCTAACCCGGACGACGCTAGGCCAATTGTGCGTCGCCCCATGGACCTCCCGGTCGCGGCCGGTTACGACAGAGCCTGGGCGCGAACCCAGAGTCTCTGATGGCACAGCTGGCGCTGCAGTACAGCGCCCTTAACCACTGCGCCACGGAGGCCCCATGGCTTGGTTTTTGCTCTGACATGCACTGTCAACTGAGGGGCCTTATATAGACAGGTCCCACAGTTGACCAATCAATTGAATTTACCACAGGTGGACTCCAATCAAGTTGTAGAAACATCTCAAGGATGATCAATGGAAACAGGATGCACCTGAGCTCTAACATTAATGGCACCTGATCCAATTCTGAGGTCCAATGATTTCATGCTGGTCTCCAGGGCTGGCGATTCTCAAGCCCCTGCCACATTCTGTTTCACTATTTACCCATTCAGTCAAGAGAGGTCATGCTGTAATATTGTTGTCTCTGAACAGATGTTCTTTGATGTTGGTACCTTGGAATTGGCCGGGAAGCCGGGGACTGGGAACTATTCCCAGGGGACCTCCCCTGGGGTTTGATCCTGTTACTTCTATAGACTAGCAAGCGTCAATCTGCCAAACTCTATTTCCGTCAGGAAATTTTATCCATATCCAAATGTCTACTTAAACAATTATAAATTGCCCACCGTTCATATGCTATGCTGTGTTTGAAAAGCTTTAGGAACTGTTTAGCCTAGCTATGATAGCTTATGACATTCAGTTACCTTTTGCAAACAAATATCTTAAGGTAACATTAGCTAAATCTGAATCAAAATCTAAACACATTTTTGCTGCCCAATGTTTTGTAAATTGTAATTGTGCATTCTGTTGCTGTGGAATGGAAAGGAAAACCACTTACTAAGCGGCTAGTGGCCAGGCAGCCAGGCATCCAGGCAGTTCTGATCCATTATAATTAGATCACTGGCTCGGCCTCCCTCCCCTCCCTCCCTGGGGATGCTCTCACACACTCCACCGTACCCCAGCTACACTCCTGTACCCCTGTCACTGTATGACCAGGTTTGTGTTCAAGCAGCTACCCACATAATCAGCGCTAAAAAATAATGATGATGGACGCAGAGATGTTTTTTATTTGTATTTATTTATTTCACCTTTATTTAACCAGGTAGGCCAGTTGAGAACAAGTTCTCATTTACAACTGCGACCTGGCCAAGATAAAGCAAAGCAGTGCGACACAAACAACAACACAGAGTTAAACATGGAATAAACAAATGTACAGTCAATTACAAAATATAAAAAATCTATATACTGTGTGTGCAAATGGGGTAGGATTAGGGAGGTAAGGCAAGAAATAGGCCATAGTGGCGAAGTAATTACAATTTAGTAATTAAACACTGGAGTGATAGATGAATTTGCAAGTGGAGATACTACGTTCAATGTGCTCGGAAATAATGTGTATTGCTTCACCGCAGTGGCAGGATGTAAACACTTCAAGAATAGTTTTTCACAAAATTCTTGTTCACATTGGCAGTTTGAAGTGACTCCAATCAATTTTTTCTTCAGATCTGATTACAATCTGTTATTTTGCCTGCAGTCTGAACAGCCAAAAAGCAACATGGAATCAGATATTTCATGCCACATTTCAAACCACCTCCGTAGGTGGTTGTCAAACTGTTGACAGTTTGACAAGAACATGTGGTAGCTAACTAGCTTGTTCATTGTTTACAAACAAATTAGATAATGTGCTAGAAAGCTAAACCGCTACCTAGATAGATAGTTGACTGCTGTGGCTAGACAAAAATAACTCATTTTGAAAGTTGGATCATCTTATCTTTTAAGGCTTTAAAAGTGTTCTTATACTTTGATTTTGAACATTCAAAGCAAATGGGAAACGTCCATGGCAGGCATTGTTGTCACCTTAGCTTGCAACATAACTTCTGAGTTGAGGAAGCACAAGCACCAACACCAATCAGCTTACACCACTGCGCACACACCTGTCGTTACATTGCCAACTAGCGTAGCCATGTCAGCAAATAACTGCTGCCTGAACACACACAAATCCAATTTGTCACTTGTAACTTGTTATTTAGTTGAGCTAAAACGGATCTGAAAAGAAAAACTGATTTAAGCATTAAGGCCTATAGAGTGAACAAGGCTTAAATAACCTGAAATACTTTCATAAGAAACAGCAGAAGTAGTCTATAAACAATATAGCATATGTATTGAGAGTAACATGGTTTATTTCTCACAATTTGTTTTCATTTTCTGTTTGGACATGAACTGATGCAATTATAGGGGTACAAGTCACAGCGGCTGGTGGTATAGTCCTCTGTGAGATCTGAACTGGCAAACACACATTTAACAGGCATACTGTATCACCTATCTGTGGAGAACACATTATTGTGAAGCACCATGTAGCTAATGGGTCTGTGTGTCAGTATTCTAATAGTAGAGGTATACTGTGGAATGGCCTCACTGCCAAACACCTTGATTGAAGTTGAATGAAGTTCACCTTGAAAGATCCCAGAATACACATTTCTGTGTGTCTTTTAATCTAAAAGTAAACTTTATTAACTAAACACAATGAACAGTAATGAATCAGCTGCTCTGGGTATTTTGTGCAGTTAGGATTTACTGTTGAGAGGGGATGGTAGCTGCTATACTGCAGTCGAAGAACATGTCATTCTGATGAGATTCACTCTAATTAGTTAAGTGACATGTGATTCGGGTTGTCACAGTCACATGATCACATGATGGAGCAGACCAATTTGTCAAGATTCGGGGGGGGGGGGGGGGGGGGGGGGGGTTACTGATGTTTGGCAAGTCTGTCTCACTGTAAGATATCAAACTCAGCACAGAAGCAGTGCAGGTTAAAAGATGGAAGCAGTCAGAACTTTTGTAATGAATGATTTAACAGTATTGTCAGATACATAATTCATTATGACATTTACCGTTTTGTCACCCTTTATTTAGCATAACTTTGTTCTGAATTATTTCTGAATCATCTACATATGTCTCATAAAATGGTTATAAAGGCTTCAATAAGCCTTAATTAATAGTTGTAGTCTGTCTACGTTCAACCTGTTTAACATATAGAACTAAAATAGATGTAATAATCATTCACAATCAATATCATTATTCAAACGCCACTACCAATCTAATCAATAGGCCTACAACATTGAAGAACAAGTCTTGGTTAACTTAGGGCATGTTTCAGCTCTGCCAAACACTCCCAGGCCACAGGGACATGTTGTTTACTGAAATGTTCTCTTTTCTTGCTGTAGTCATGAGATTTTGCGACTTGCACATCGAGGAGGAAATACAATCAACTAAGTATGATCACAGGACCTTCGACAGTTGACCTCTGTTCGAATGAAACTGCATCTGGGAAATATCAGAGTAGCCTCCTATTGAATGGAACAACATAGCATTGTTCGTCATCACTTCCAACTCTTCTTAGAGCTTCTGTAACGACATGTTGACCTAAATTATTCCTTGACCTGGTTGTAAGGGCATCACTTCACTTTCACAATCATGGATGCACACATCAAGTTAAATGCAGATTAAATGTGTTTGTTTGTTTGTTTCCCAAGTGTTTAGACACTCAGAGAAATGGCTCATTCAGCCAAAATGCATAATAAGATTTTTAATGTTTTCACCTATTTGACAGCACTAACTTGATGTGTATGTGCACATTGAATAAAACTCATTAACACCTAGCCTGCTACATTGCAGGAAGTTGAAGAGTCTGAGGCACCAAGGCTGTGTTTACACAGGCAGCCCAATTCGAGTCTTTTGACCGATCAGATTAGCCCTGAAAAATAACTGATGTGAAAAGATCTGAAGTGATTGATCAAAAGACCCACAGAGCCCAATTGTTATTTACATTTTTTCCAATAGTGGAAAAAATGTAAATAATAATTGGGCTCTGTGTAAACATAGCCCAAGACACGTTGACCACTTTCTGCAGAAATCATTTAAAACATGTATTGAAAAAAGCTATCCATACAGTCAGTTGGAAGTAATAGTGCAATTTGATATGAAAGGGGGGCTGAATATAGTGATTTAGCCTCAGTTTTAATAGTTCTCATTAGAAAATGCAACTGAGAACGAGATTTGGGTCTTGGAGGTGTGCTTTGATTGTGCGTGTTTTTGTACGTCAGACCCATTTGTACATTCACTCTGCCAAAACAATACACAGTTACAGTCACTCATCCTTCTAGATAACAGTCTAACCAGGTCTAACCAGGTCCTGTGTCTGGAAATAGCCTAGGCTTGCTATCAAGCTAGCCAACTTATTTAGCCAATTAGCTTCAACTGGCCGGTGTGCGACCATGACAAAGCTGGTTTGATATTGGATAGCGTATCCGTGGGACTAGTTAGGGACCGTCAATATATGACACAATTTAAATGGGACAGTATTTTCATTTTGCACAACTTTCAGTTCTCTCATTAAAGGGATACTTCAGGATTTTGGTAATGAGGCCCTTTATTTACTTCCCCAGAGTCAGATGAACCCGTGGATACCATTTTTATGTCTCTGTGTCCAGTTTGAAGGAAGTTGAAGGTAGTTTCGTGAGCCAATGCTTACTAGCGTTTGGGCAATGACTGGAAGTCTATGGGTATCTGCTAGCAGATACCATAGATTTTCAGTCATTATGCTAACACTAGTTAACAATTGCTATAAGGCTAGTTGGTAACTCCCTTCAAACTGCACGCATAGGCATAAAAATAATATCCACGAGTTCATCTGACTCTGGGGAAGTAGATAAAGGGCCTCACTGACAAAACCAGAAGTATCCCTTGAAATTATTTCAATATTTATATACACTGAATAAAAATATAAATGCAACATGCAACAATTTCAAAGATGTTACTGAGATACAGTTAATATAAAGAAATCAGTCGGTTGAAAACATTTACTAATCTATGGATTTCACATGACTGAGAAGACACAGGTCACAGATACCTTTAAAAAAAGGTTGAGACATGGTTCCGAAAAGCAGTCAGTATCTGTTGTGATACTCATGCAGCACGACACATCTCCTTCACATAGAGTCGATCAGGCTGTTGATTGTAGCCTGTGGAATGTTGTCCCACTCCTCTTCAATGTCTTTGCAAAGTTGCTGGATATTGGTGGGAACTGGAACACGCTGTCGTACACGTTGATCCAGAGCATCTCAACGATGCTCAATGGGTGACATGTATAGCGATGCAGGCCAAGAACTGGGACATTTTCAACTTCCAGGAGTTGTGTACAGATCCTTGCGACATAGGGCTGTGCCTTATCATGCTGAAACATGACGTGATGGCGCCAGATGAATGGCACAACAATGGGCCTCACGGTGTGTCTGCATTCAAATTGCTAACGATAAAATGCAATTGTGTTCGTTGTCCGTAGCTTATACCTGCCCATACCATAATCCCACTGCCAATTGCACTCTCCCTCAAAACTTGAGATGTGTCAGTAGGTCCTTTGATTGAGTGTAGTCTGGCCCAGGAGTGGGAGGGGGAACGGAAAGGCTCTGGAGCAACGAACCGCCCTTGCTGTCTCTGCCTGGCCAGTTCCCCTCTTTCCACTGGGATTCTCTGCCTCTAACCCTATTACAGGGGCTGAGTCACTGGCTTACTGGGGCTCTCTCATGCCGTCCCTGGAGGGGGTGCGTCACCTGAGTGGGTTGAGTCACTGATGTGGTCATCCTGTCTGGGTTGGCGCCCCCCCCCCCCCCCCCCCCCTTGGGTTGTGCCGTGGCGGAGGTCTTTGTGGGCTATACTCAGCCTTGTCTCAGGATGGTAAGTTGGTGGTTGAAGATATCCCTCTAGTGGTGTGGGGGCTGTGCTTTGGCAAAGTGGGTGGGGTTATATCCTTCCTGTTTGGCCCTGTCCGGGGGTGTCCTCGGATGGGGCCACAGTGTCTCCTGACCCCTCCTGTCTCAGCCTCCAGTATTTATGCTGCAGTAGTTTATGTGTCGGGGGGCTAGGGTCAGTTTGTTATATCTGGAGTACTTCTCCTGCCCTATTCGGTGTCCTGTGTGAATCTAAGTGTGCGTTCTCTAATTCTCTCCTTCTCTCTTTCTCTCTCTCGGAGGACCTGAGCCCTAGGACCATGCCCCAGGACTACCTGACATGATGACTCCTTGTTGTCCCCAGTCCACCTGGCTGTGCTGCTGCTCCAGTTTCAGCTGTTCTGCCTTATTATTATTCGACCATGCTGGTCATTTATGAACATTTGAACATCTTGGCCATGTTCTGTTATAATCTCCACCCGGCACAGCCAGAAGAGGACTGGCCATCCCACATATGCTCTCTCTAATTGTCTCTTTCTTTCTCTCTCTCGGAGGACCTGAGCCCTAGGACCATGCCCCAGGAATACCTGACATGATGACTCCTTGCTGTCCCCAGTCCACCTGACTGTGCTGCTGCTCCAGTTTCAACTGTTCTGCCTTATTATTATTCGACCATGCTGGTCATTTATGAACATCTGAACATCTTGGCCATGTTCTGTTATAATTTCCACCCGGCACAGCCAGAAGAGGACTGGCCACCCCACATAGCCTGGTTCCTCTCTAGGTTTCTTCCTAGGTTTTGGCCTTTCTAGGGAGTTTTCCTAGCCACCGTGCTTCTACACCTGCATTGCTTGCTGTTTGGGGTTTTAGGCTGGGTTTCTGTACAGCACTTTGAGATATCAGCTGATGTACGAAGGGCTATATAAATAAATTTGATTTGATTTGATTTTGATTTGTGGCTTTGTGTTGTGTGACAAAAATGCACATTTTAAAGTGGCCTTTTATTGGCCCCAGCACAAAGTGCACCTGTGTAATGATCATGCTGTTTAATCAACTTGTTGATATGCCACTCCTGTCAGGTGGATGGATTACTTTGGCAAAGGAGAAATGTTCACTAACGGATGTAAACTAATTTGTGCACAAAATTTGAGAGAAATAATTGTTTTGTGTGTATGTGTCACGTCTACTCCCGCTCTTCCCCTCTAGCGTTCAACATTGCCAGTTTACTGACCACCGGTCCTGGCATTCATCATTATGTGCACCTGCGCTTTGTCATTAGGCTTACCTGGACTCCATCACTTCACTGATTACCTCACCTATATCTGTCACTCCCTTAGTTCCATTCCCCAGTCAGTATTGACTATGTGTTTCATGTCTGTATGCTACTCGTGTTTCTTGTTTTGGTGCATGTTCCATTTATTATTAAACTCACCACCTGCACTTGCTTCCCGACTCCCAGCGTCCACGTTACAGAATGGAACATTTTTGGGATCTTTTATTTCAGGTCATGAAACTTAGGACTCTTTACATGTGGATTTACATGTGGATTTCATATTTTTTTTCAGTATATGAATTTCTCTCATTTACAGTTGGCTTGAGGTGGAAATTTATGTCATTGAAATTTGTAGCTATTGAAATGTAAAATAATGTCCCATGTACATTGTGTAATTTTCTGATGGTCCCTAACTAAGGCCCATCAGGATATCCCAAGGCAAACCAAATTTAACATGGTCAGTGTGCTATGCAGCTGTGCTCTGAACTGATGATTACTTGGTTGCTGCCAGCTTTGGGCATGTGGACAGTACTGACATAAACCCAACTCAAGGAAAATTGTTACAATCCCTTCGTTCCGAGACGTAACCTTTTTTCCTAATAATATTTCAAATCTCAGTATTGAACGAGACTGACATTGTAACCAAAATTATCCTATTTACACATTGTAGTCCATTTTGACAATAGAATAAATGCTTCTGACTCATATCGATGCCACATAGGCTGTTTTCAACTAGATACGTTTTTTTTGTTTGTTGCTCTTTAACAAGATGTGTGAGGTCTTTAAACAGGCCAGGGTAGCATCCCTGCAGGCGGGCGTAGGGAGTAACAGAGAATACACAATCAGGTCATTCTTCTGAGCCAGGGTTTGGAGAGGAGCTGGTAGATCATGCTGTGGCTGGCTGGACAATCAGGCCTCAGAGACACCCTTAACTTTATTTGTTCCACTTGACGGTCACAGAGGAACCATACTCCTCAGTCACCATTAAGTCAGCAGGTTTCAAAGAATGTGCCCCCCTCACATCTCTCTGACCATCCCAAGCAGTCAGTGCCCTATGTTTGTGTCAGTGCTCTAGTTCTTGTGTCAGACATTCTGTGGTGTTTATATAGAGCATATGTTATAGGACAATGACATGGATTTGAATTGGGTAACCATATACTAGAACAAACAAATAATAGTCCTGAATTTATTTTGAAAGCACCTAAAATCAAATGGATTCAACCTTGTCATGCAGAGCATGTCATTGTTTAAATCTTCAGGTTTGGTAATTATAGGGGAGAGTGGGGTAACTTGAGCCATTTTTTACATTCAGCATCACTCCATATTCTTTCTAACAAAGATATCTACATATGTTTCAGGATGTTGTGTATCCCTGGAAATAATCAAAATTCATGTAAACATTACAATTTTGAAAACATAGCTTGTCTAACAAGAGTGGTCTCTTGGCACTGCTTATTGTTCTGTACTGAATTAAATAATACTGCTAGCTTTTTAAAACCATGTCCATCTTTATTTCCAAAAAGCTTTTTTTGTGTTTTAATAATTTTAAGCATCTTTTAACCCAGGCGTAACACCTAACAAACTCTTTGTACTTTTTTAAAACACTTTTAACATCGGACAGGCACTGTTGTTACCTCATATCCTGTCAATAATGCCTTGCATGGGAAGAAAACATTTCAATTTGCTCAACTTACCCCGAAGCAAATATTTTGACTATATTAGCCCCCACAGCTACAATAATGGTTGCCACTCAGGTTATGGATGTGTCACAGCAACCTTAAAGGTCCTCAATGATGTCACCATTGCACTTGATTCTAAGCAATGTTGTGCTGCTATTTTTATTGACTTGGCCAAAGCTTTTGATACGGTAGACCATTCCATTCTTGTGGGCAGGCTAAGGAGTATTGGTGTCACTGAGGGGTCTTTGGCCTGGTTTACTAACTACCTCTCTCAAAGAGTGCAGTGTATAAAGTCAGAACATCTGCTGCCTAAGCCACTGCCTGTCCCCAAGGGTATACCACAAGGCTCAATCCTAGGCCCCACTCTCTTCTCAATTTACATCAACAACATAGCTCAGGCAGCAGTAAGCTCTCTCAAGCATTTATATGTAGATGAAACAGTATTATACTCAGCTGGCCCCTCCCCAGATAGATTTTGTGTTAAACGCTCTACAACAAAACTTTCTTAGTGTCCAACAAGCTTTCTCTAACCTAAAATTGGTTTTGAACACGTCCAAAACAAAGGTCATGTGGTTTGGTAAGAAGAATGCCCCTCTCCCCACAGGTGTGATTACTACCTCTGAGGGTTTAGAGCTTGAGGTAGTCACCTCTTACAAGTACTTGGGAGTATGGGTAGATGGTACACTGTCCTTCTCTCAGCACATATCAAAGCTGCAGGCTAAAGTTAAATGTAGACTTGGTTTCCTCTATCGTAATTGCTCCTCTTTCACCCCAGCTGCCAAACTAACCCTGATTCAGATGACCATCGTACCCGTGCTAGATTATGGAGACGTAATTTATAGATCGGCAGGTAAGGGTGATCTCGAGTTGCTAGATGTTCTTTACCATACAGCCATCAGATTTGCCAACAATGCTCCTTATAGGACACATCACTGCACTCTATACTCCTCTGTAAACTGGTCATCTCTGTACACCCACACCTGCAAGACCCACTGGTTGCTGCTTATTTATTAAACCCTCTTAGGCCTCACTCCCCCCTATCTGTTACGGTGCGTGAATGAGGACCCAAAAGCGAATTAACGTAAACAGAGCTTCTTTAATAACAAAACAAAACGTAGGCTCAGATGGACCGGCAGGTTCCGACAGGACAGGACAAGGTTGCAGCAAACACGACGATAGTCTGGTTCAGGCATGAACAACACAAACAAGAATCCGACAAAGACAGGAGCAGAAACAGAGAGAGATATAGGGACCTAATCAGAGGGAAAAAGGGAACAGGTGGGAAAAGGGGTGAATGAGGTAGTCAGAGAAGACAAGGAACAGCTGGGGGAAAGAGGGACAGAAACGGTAACCTAGTACGACCAGCAGAGGGAGACAGGGTGAAAGGAAAGGACAGAAAGACACAACATGACAATACATGACAGTACCCCCCCACTCACCGAGCGCCTCCTGGCGCACTCGAGGAGGAAACCTGGCGGCAACGGAGGAAATCATCGATCAGCGCACGGTCCAGCACGTCCCGAGAGGGAACCCAACTCCTCTCTGCCCAGGGGAGCTGTTCTGACCAAGACGCAGGGTTGCGAAAAGAAAGACTGCGTAAGATGCGACCAATAGTCTGATTGGCCCGTTCTGCTTGACCGTTAGACTGGGGGTGAAAGCCGGAAGAGAGACTGATGGAAGCCCCAATCAAACGGCAAAACTCCCTCCAAAATTGAGACGTGAATTGCGGACCTCTGTCCGAAACGACGTCTGACGGAAGGCCATGAATTCTGAAAACATTCTCGATGATGATTTGTGCCGTCTCTTTAGCAGAAGGAAGCTTAGCAAGGGGAATAAAATGAGCCGCCTTAGAGAACCTGTCGACAACCGTAAGAATAACAGTCTTCCCCGCTGACGAAGGCAGTCCGGTGACAAAATCTAAGGCGATGTGAGACCACGGTCGAGAGGGAATGGGAAGCGGCCTGAGACGGCCGGCAGGAGGAGAGTTACCGGACTTAGTCTGTGCGCAGACCGAACAAGCAGCCACGAAGCGACGCGTGTCATGCTCCCGGGTGGGCCACCAAAAGCGCTGGCGAATGGAAGCAAGTGTACCCCGAACGCCAGGGTGGCCGGCTAACTTGGCAGAGTGAGCCCACTGAAGAACGGCCAGACGAGTAGGAACGGGAACGAAAAGAAGGTTCCTGGGACAAGCGCGCGGCGACGGAGTTTGAGTGAGTGCTTGCTTTACCTGCCTCTCAATTCCCCAGACAGTCAACCCGACAACACGCCCCTCAGGGAGAATCCCCTCGGGGTCAGTGGAGGCTACTGAAGAACTGAAGAGACGAGATAAAGCATCAGGCTTGGTGTTCTTAGAGCCCGGACGATAAGAAATCACGAACTCGAAACGGGCGAAAAACAGCGCCCAGCGCGCCTGACGCGCATTAAGTCGTTTGGCAGAACGGATGTACTCAAGGTTCCTATGGTCAGTCCAAACGACAAAAGGAACGGTCGCCCCCTCCAACCACTGTCGCCATTCGCCTAGGGCTAAGCGGATGGCGAGCAGTTCGCGGTTTCCCACATCATAGTTACGTTCCGACGGCGACAGGCGATGAGAAAAATACGCGCAAGGGTGGACCTTGTCGTCAGAGAAGGAGCGCTGAGAAAGAATGGCTCCCACGCCCACCTCTGACGCGTCAACCTCGACAATGAACTGTCTAGAGACGTCAGGTGTAACAAGGATAGGTGCGGATGTAAAACGATTCTTGAGGAGATCAAAAGCTCCCTGGGCGGAAACGGACCACTTAAAGCACGTCTTGACAGAAGTAAGGGCTGTGAGAGGGGCTGCCACCTGACCGAAATTACGGATGAAACGACGATAGAAGTTCGCGAAGCCGAGAAAGCGCTGCAACTCGACGCGTGACTTAGGGACGGGCCAATCAATGACAGCTTGGACCTTAGCGGGATCCATCTTAATGCCTTCAGCGGAAATAACAGAACCGAGAAATGTGACGGAGGAGGCATGAAAAGAGCACTTCTCAGCCTTCACAAAAAGACAATTCTCTAAAAGGCGCTGGAGGACACGTTGAACGTGCTGAACATGAATCTGGAGTGACGGTGAAAAAATCAGGATATCGTCAAGGTAAATGAAAACAAAGATGTTCAGCATGTCTCTCAGGACATCATTGACTAATGCCTGAAAGACAGCTGGAGCGTTAGCGAGGCCGAAAGGAAGAACCCGGTATTCAAAGTGCCCTAACGGAGTGTTAAACGCCGTCTTCCACTCGTCCCCCTCCCTGATGCGCACGAGATGGTAAGCGTTACGAAGGTCCAACTTAGTGAAAAACCTGGCTCCCTGCAGGATCTCGAAGGCTGAAGACATAAGAGGAAGCGGATAACGATTCTTCACTGTTATGTCATTCAGCCCTCGATAATCTATGCAGGGGCGCAGGGACCCGTCCTTCTTCTTAACAAAAAAAAACCCCGCTCCGGCGGGAGAGGAGGAGGGGACTATGGTACCGGCGGCAAGAGCTACAGACAAATAATCTTCGAGAGCCTTACGTTCGGGAGCCGACAGAGAGTATAGTCTACCCCGGGGGGGAGTGGTTCCCAGAAGGAGATCAATACTACAATCATACGACCGGTGTGGAGGAAGAGAGGTGGCCCTGGATCGACTGAACACCGTGCGCAGATCGTGATATTCCTCCGGCACCCCTGTCAAATCACCAGGCTCCTCCTGTGAAGAAGAGACAGAGGAAACAGGAGGGATAGCAGACATTAAACATTTCACATGACAAGAGACGTTCCAGGAGAGGATATAATTACTAGACCAATTAATGGAAGGATTATGACAAACTAGCCAGGGATGGCCCAAAACAACAGGTGTAAAAGGTGAACGAAAAATTAAAAAAGAAATGGTTTCGCTATGATTACCAGAAACAGTGAGGGTTAAAGGTAGCGTCTCACGCTGAATCCTGGGGAGAGGACTACCATCCAGGGCGAACAAGGCCGTGGACTCCCTTAACTGTCTGAGAGGAATGTCATGTTCCCGAGCCCAGGTCTCGTCCATAAAACAGCCCTCCGCCCCAGAGTCTATTAAGGCACTGCAGGAAGCTGACGAACCGGTCCAGCGTAGATGGACCGACAAGGTAGTGCAGGATCTTGAAGGAGAGACAGGAGTAGTAGCGCTCACCAGTAGCCCTCCGCTTACTGATGAGCTCTGGCTTTTACTGGACATGAAGTGACAAAATGACCAGCAGAACCGCAATAGAGACAGAGGCGGTTGGTGATTCTCCGTTCCCTCTCCTTAGTCGAGATGCGGATACCTCCCAGCTGCATAGGCTCAGCACCCGAGCCGGCAGAGGAAGATGGTAGTGATGCGGAGAGGGGGGCAACGGAGAACGCGAGCTCCTTTCCACGAGCTCGGTGACGAAGATCAACCCGTCGCTCAATGCGAATAGCGAGTTCAATCAAGGAATCCACGCTGGAAGGAACCTCCCGGGAGAGAATCTCATCCTTTACCTCTGCGCGGAGACCCTCCAGAAAACGAGCGAGCAAAGCCGGCTCGTTCCAGCCACTGGAGGCAGCAAGAGTGCGAAACTCAATAGAGTAGTCTGTTATGGATCGATTACCCTGACATAGGGAAGACAGGGCCCTGGAAGCCTCCTCCCCAAAAACAGATCGATCAAAAACCCGTATCATCTCCTCCTTAAAGTCCTGATACTGGTTAGTACACTCAGCCCTTGCCTCCCAGATTGCCGTGCCCCACTCACGAGCCCGTCCAGTAAGGAGAGATATGACGTAGGCGACACGAGCAGTGCTCCTGGAGTAAGTGTTGGGCTGGAGAGAAAACACAATATCACACTGGGTGAGGAACGAGCGGCATTCAGTGGGCTCCCCAGAGTAACACGGCGGGTTATTGATTCTGGGCTCCGGAGATTCGAAAGCCCTGGAAGTGGCCGGTGGATCGAGGCGGAGATGGTGAACCTGTTCTGTGAGGTTGGAGACTTGGGTGGCCAGGGTCTCAACGGCATGTCGAGCAGCAGACAATTCCTGCTTGTGTCTGCCTAGCATCGCTCCCTGGATCTCGACGGCTGAGTGGAGAGGATCCGAAGTCGCTGGGTCCATTCTTGGTCGGATTCTTCTGTTACGGTGCGTGAATGAGGACCCAAAAGCGAATTAACGTAAACAGAGCTTCTTTAATAACAAAACAAAACGTAGGCTCAGATGGACCGGCAGGTTCCGACAGGACAGGACAAGGTTGCAGCAAACACGACGATAGTCTGGTTCAGGCATGAACAACACAAACAAGAATCCGACAAAGACAGGAGCAGAAACAGAGAGAGATATAGGGACCTAATCAGAGGGAAAAAGGGAACAGGTGGGAAAAGGGGTGAATGAGGTAGTCAGAGAAGACAAGGAACAGCTGGGGGAAAGAGGGACAGAAACGGTAACCTAGTACGACCAGCAGAGGGAGACAGGGTGAAAGGAAAGGACAGAAAGACACAACATGACAATACATGACACTATCTAAGATATCTACTGTTGCCCTCATCCTCAACACCCATTCTGACAGTCACATTCTGTTAAAGGTCCCCAAAGCACACACATCCCTGGGTCGCTCGTCTTTTCTGTTAGCTGCAGCTAGCGACTGGAATGAGCTGCAACAAACACACTGGACAGTTTTATCTCTTCATTCAAAGACTCAATCATGGACACTCTTACTGACAGTTGTGGCTGCTTTGCGTGATGTATTGTTGTCTCTACCTTCTTGCTCTTTGTGCTGTTGTCTGTGCCCAATAATGTTTGTACCATGTTTTGTGCTGCTACCACGTTGTGCTGCTACCACGTTGTGCTGCTGCCATGTTGTGTTGCTACCATGCTGTGTTGTCATGTGTTGCTGCCATGCTATGTTGTCGTCTAAGGTCTCTTTTAATGTAGTGTTGTGTTGTCTCTTTTGTTGTGATGTGTGGTTTGTCCTATATTTTAATTGAATTTATTTTTCATCCCAGCCCCCGTCCCCGCAGGAGGCCTTTGCCTTTTTTTAATCCGTCATTGTAAATAAGAATTTGTGCTTAATTAACTGACCTTCCTAAGTAAATAAAGGTTAAATAAAAATACATAAAAATAAAAGGATGCACTATCATGCTAGGTTGAGGATCTCAAAATGAAGGCCCCAAATGATGTATCGAACAATCTTAAAATGATCTACTTTGGTTTAGATACGTTCATCATGAATCATGTAACACAATAAAATCATAGACTTGGTGAAAATATATTTTTTTACCTAAATTGCTTACCACCTTTTCCATGTGGTTTCTTTTTTCACAGACTCCATGAAATGATGACCCCACCTACATCTTTGGTCAAATCATTAATTTTGTGTATGGTTCCCTAGCAACAAGGGTGGCTCAGCTTACCCCACTCTCCCCTACACAACAGGATAATTACCGACATTAACAGTTTCCACCCCCCACAAATATTTGATTTCACACGTTACCATAATAGCCATATGCTGCAAACCTCTTCTTCTCCTCCTCCTACCACCACCACAGCTGCTACATTAAATATTCATGCCAGGATGAAAAGCATTGCATGTCCTTTTCACAGATGATAAATCAGCCAGGCTATTAATAATCATTGTAATAAAAATAAATGGTAGGCCCTATTTCACAAGAGAAGGAGATAGCAAGTTATGGAAATATTACATTGAAAATACAACATTGTACAATGCAGTGTGCATTAAGTAGAAAGAAACCATGCTTTTATGTTATGGTGGCATTTCGAGTATACCCAAGAGCAGCTGATTAATTTGTATTCCTTGGGGACATATTCCTTGTATTCTCTCATATACACTATGTTACTGATATTTCAACATGAAATCAGGACTGTATTCCCCATAGCTATAAGATAATATTATGTGGTGTATGTCAGTGCCTGCACCTGCTTCTCTCACAGAGAGGTCTGACATAAAAGCCTGGAGCCACCTGGTTCGTACCTGATCCAATCAGAGGAGCCCAGGATAGCACCTGGAATAGCTTGATGATGACTCATAGTGTATGTATGGATTTAGAATCTACCTACAGGAAAGACCAGCTCATCAGCCCTTCAAAATTACCCAGGAAGGAGCACAAGTGTCTGTTTGTCAAGTCAGATCACTCGGGTCAGCAGCTTTTGGGAATTACAGAACACTGAAAAAGTCTGGCTTGTTAGAGAGAGTTCAGTGCAAATTGTATCCTTTTAGGTATTGTACTACTTAGCCTGGTTTCTCTCTAGGTTTCTTCCTAGGTTCCTGCCTTTCTAGGGAGTTTTTTCTTGCCACCATGCTTCTACATCTGCATTGCTTGCTGTTTGGGGGTTTAGGTTGGGTTTCTGTATAGCACTTTATGACATCTGCTGATGTAAAAGGGCTTTATAAATACATTTGATAGATTGATTGACTGTAAAAGATGTAGCCCGAGGAATTCGTTGGTGGCACACATCCCAGAATCCTTGAAGGTTGTCAAAGCAATAATGCAAATCTGGGAATTAAACTATTCAAGTGTCTCTGCAGTGATGGCTGTGAATTAAGCATTCAGTATTAGACATCAGTTTATGCATTAGCAGGAAGACAGATTCAATCAACACACTGGCTGAGAGCATTCACCAAATGGTCAGACAGAGAGACAGACAGAACCCTGAGGGGTCCAGTTGATTGGCCAATTAGAATTACAATAGATAGCTGTCCACAAGACATCAGCTCTTCCATTTAAAAAGTCAAAATGGTTGCAGGCAGGAAAATGAAGGGCCGTGGGCCCTCAAAGGGTGTAACAAGTGACTGTTGATCAATATAGCCAGCATGTGTTAAATTTCAAGTTTGTTTGGACAGGTTCACAAGGAGCAGGTCCAGCCTTGAGTCTGGGTTGAGTCACCCTTCGTTCTTTCTACACCTCCACCATGGAATGAAAGCATGAAAGCATACTGGAGCAGGAACCTGACTTCTGCTGTTGTATGTTTATCTTTGAAGCAGTTGGAAAGTTACCATATAAAGTTGTCTATGACTCCACAAAAAGGTTGTTACCATAGTAATGCCAGGCTTGTAGTTTCAGAGAAAGTAATACAAATATTTAAACTTGTATACTGATAAAAATCTAAGGTATAGACATCGTACATGATGTGATACATGTGATTTAGTATATTTCTTTGACTACTAATCTCATAAAGTTAAATTAAGAAGACATTTTATAACACATTTTCTAGAATATCCAGCAAGTGCATGGCACGATGCCACGATGGATCCCTGATAACAAACTATTCAGAGTCCTTGCACAGAAAAAGAAAACCAAGCATTACAAACATTTCATGAACCTTTATTTTAAAAAGCATCTTAAAAATAATCAAATCATTCATTCAGTATCACAATTCACACTGTCAAAAATACAATCATCTTATTCACACTTACATTCAAATATATAAAAATATAAATGCAACATATTTTTTTTTGAAAAACTACATAATTGCCAAGGCGAAGTGAGTCACTTGATAAAAGTATTGCTATCTTGAGCAAAACAGTTGCTGTGTCATGATTGTGCAGGAATTGTAATACTTTCACCCTAAAAATACATCTTTGCACTTGTTCACTAAGTTATGATGGCTTGTAAAATTTCATTGGCTGTGCACTGCTCTGTCTCTATCGTTTGTTTCCATAAACCATGTCCACTTGGAATAACTATGTGGTTTCTTAAGAAAATAAAAAGAATATGACATAAGCAGAAACATATCCTCTAAGAGAGATTGGTCAGAACATCAAAATCTTTGAGAAGGCACATTATTTCATATCTCTCCACTTCCCAAATGCATGGGCGCAACTTTCCCTGGGGACGGGGGAACATGCAGTTTTGTGATACAAAACGAGGCAACAGTGTGCTTATGGACCATGCAGACGCCTCCAAGCGGTCGGGTAGGCTGTTTGGAGTGTTTATCCGACTGGATAAAAAAATATTGATAATTATGTCCCCCCCACTTCTAAAAACAAAGTTGCGCCCTGCCCAAAAGTACATGAAATGTACAGACAGAATGGCACATGGCATAACTAACATACTGTATAGTTCAACACTGATTGCAATAGGAGAAAAAAACTGTTTAAAATGAAAAGCACATGACAGAGAGTATTTGATTTTACACTGAAATTAAATGGATTGTCATTCCGGCAGTCAGTCAAAGAAAGTCTTGCATATTTGGTAACAAAGCCTCAGTATGTAATATCCCCTGAACAGTTTTTGAGGACTGAAAAGTACCAGAGGTCTTTGGCGGTGACACTGTCTCCCATTCCAGCAGTCTCAATGTACTACACAACAACCAGATTCCTCATGCTTGTGCAGAAGAGACATTCTGGAGAAGGTTTTGGAACAGTTCTTGCATTGGTATTTTTTCACATCCGAATGGGTTTGTAGGTGTGCCCTGAGGTTGGACCTGTCCGCAAAAGCCCTACTGCAATGGGGGCAGGAGAAGGGCTTCTCTCCTGTCAGAGGGGAAAGGAGAAGAAATGTGTCAGTATTCACAGGCAGATAAGATATACAAAACAAACACAACTATCCACTCCACTAAACTGACATAGGCCTAATACTGTATGAACTATTTGCTCCATAATCAACTGTAATAACTTAACTAGAGCATTACACTTATAGTGCACTGTAAAAGTTAGGAATCACTAGAGGAAAGCCACATTCCTTCTTCCCTGACTTTATGTCAAGCATGACATATGGCTTGACATAGAAGTAGGAATCTTTTAGGCTACTTAGTGAAGAGTATGAACCAGAACATGGAACAACACAAGCATGTCCCAAGTCTTGTAAAGTGGTGTGAAAACCCCTTCTTTAACATGAGTTACCACTTATCACATAACTGTTTTGACAGGCACATAGGGAATTTCAGCATTGCAATACACTTTGCAATATGTATATGATAAATACATGTACAGTCTGTTAAAACCCCTTATCATAAATAATATATCCCATAAATTGCAGTTATCCTAAATTGGAATAGCCCACCAAGCAGCTATCTTCAATATTTCCAAGTATAGGCTACAGTACAGTGTGGCACTCAATCTTTAGTCACTCACCAGTGTGCGTTCTGATGTGTCCCTGAAGCAACCACGGTCTTGAGAAAGCTTTGCCACATATTTTACAGACACAAGGCAAAGTGTGAGTTCTGATGTGCATTTTTAGCGCTCCAAGACTGACGTACTCCTTTTCGCAGTATTTACAACTGAATGATTTCCTCGTCTGAGCGTCACAGTGCAGTTGCTTATGCTTCAGCAGTCCAGAATAAGTAGAATAGGACTTTTTACACAAACTACATTGGAATTTCTCTGCCTCCACTCCATGAGGGTCTGTTAGTTTGGTAAGCATCCGCTCGTCTTCATCGCTCCTGGGACTCTCAGAGCCGCTGTGGTCTTTGGATGAGGTGTCAGAGAGCGATGAGGGGTATCCAGAGATGGGAGACAGGTCACTTGAAAGCGGGGATAACGGCAAGCTGCTCGTAGTCCATACGGTGATAGGGTTGTAAACCACGGAGCTAAGGATCTCCGGTTGAGGGATGACTGGCAATGGAAGGCCCTTGTAGAGATACGGTGAAATAAATACTGAAAATGGAAATAAAGAAAACATTCATTTAGGTGATTAAAAGTCATTTTTACCTCACAGTAATAATAATGTCAATTTATAATTTCCTTCAAAAAGAGCTGAATAACATCGCCTCACTGAATTGCACGGATTAGAAAGTTACAAAGTAACACTAACTTTGACATAGAGATACAATGAAACTACATATCAGGATAATAGCCTGACCGCAGTCAATTTGTAAACTTTGTAGCATGTCAATGTAACCCATATATCGGTTGAGCGATTAATTTAGAAAAGGTTGTTGCTTACCTATAGGGCTTTCCAGCTCGCTATAATTTGGCTTCTTAGATGAGTTGAAATGTTTCTTGACAAGAAACGAGCGTGGCATCTTGGAAAAATAAATAGGACTGAAAATGTGGTATAAAACTTTTTTCGTAAATATAACGGTCCCCTCAGGGCGCGACAAATCACTGCAGAGACGGAAATCCTTATTGCATAGTCCAGTGAAGTGTCATCGTGTAGTGCAGAGAGCGCTGTTGTAACAGTACAGCAGGCAGCAGTAAAGAGCTGTAAATACTCCCTATCAGGTGCATGGGAGGAGTCTCACAAAACGAATTTACATAGCAGGGGTCTTCAAACCAATTAAAAACATTTTTATACGTACATTTGTAATGGGCGGAGTCAAGACCCACCCATCTTGCTAAACACTAAACAGGTGTTTTTATGTGTGGAGTGGGGAGGTGTGTGGACTAGTGGTGGTGGTGGTGGTGTTTGGGCGTGTAACTAAGCAGAGCTCTGATCTAAGGATGCATACCAGTGCAATCATCGGAATGTGCAGATTGTTGGTAATGAGCGTTGTGTGTTGCATAGCTCAGAAGGCATGGAAATGGATATACGGTGCAATGACACGGAGGACTCATTTCATTTAATAAGGGATAGAATTGTAAAAACATCTGCATGGTATTACATTATATTGATCCCAATGTGCTACAGCATACACACGTTTGATTTTCTATTTATTTAGGCCTATAAAATATATGTTTCCCATTTCCCCAATACAATAATGACATGTAGGTAAATACAAGCAGTAAAAGGTGAAAACAAACTCTGTTCACATTGTCATTGAATGTGATTGTCCTCAGGGAAGCGTCCTCTGACGTCGGTGTGTATGCAGGCAGAAAGTCATACATTTCCTTTCCAATAATCCAATAAGGTATTCTTCCTTAAAATGTCAATCTAACTTCAGTTGGTTTTCAAGGTCAATCTCAACAACATAATCACATTTACCTCTTCCGAGTCTGCTGAGACTGAGGAGGGGAAGGGAACGTATCACCCACCACCCTACGCCCTCTTGTGTCCAGTTAACTCTTGGCAATGGCTTTATTTGGCAAAAATAATAAAACAAAGGAGGAATATTAATAGTTAGCATAAGAATTAAGATTGGCAAATTCATCCGATTTGTTTTATCTTATTTTGGTGCTAACTTAAAGTGAATTGTGAACTAGTTATATTATCTTCAAAACCTAATTGGAGACAAATAATTTCACTTTGTTACTGGCTAAATGATATATTATACACAATTAGTTGGATAGCTCAATATTTGGTCAATGTGGTCACCGACCTAATGTTCCAGCATGTTGGATGAAGCTGTCTTGAACAACATTTGTCTGACAACATACTGTAAATGGATGTACGGCTCCATATGTTTATTTATGTTTGTATTTTTGTATGTTTGAATGTTGGTGAGTGTTATGTTGTACTTTCTGATATATAGTTTTTTCTAAATAAAAAACGACAACAACAACAAAAACACAAAGTAAACTTGCCTACTTTTTACAAGGTAAGAAAGCAACAATGTTTCACAAAGGGATTTTGGATGAACTATTCTGCACTTAAAACAAAGCTTTATTGAGAAAACACAAGTCCAAACTGCAGGTTTCAACATATACATCAACATGGATACCCAATATACAACTGTTACTGTAACAGTATTGCTTCCGTCCCTCTCCTCGCCCCTAACTGGGCTTGGACCAGGGACCTTCTGCACACATCGACAACTGCCTCCCAAGAAGCATCAAAAGCTGCAGCCCTTGCAGGGCAAGGGGAACAACTACTTCAAGGTCTCAGAGCGAGTGACATCACCGACTGAAACGCTATTAGTGCGCACCACGCTAACTAGCTAGCCATTTCACACCGGTTACACTCAACCCCCTTTTGACCTACTTCTTTTCCACAGCAACCAGTGATCCAGGTCACGGCACCAATGTAACAGTATTGCTTCCGTCCCTCTCCTCACCCCTACCTGGGCTCGAACCAGGGACCCTCTGCACATATCAACAACTGCCTCCCACGAAGCATCGCTCCACAAAAGCTGCGACCCTTGCGGGGCAAGGTCTCAGAGCGAGTGATGTCACCGATTGAAACTCTATTAGCACGCACCCCACTAACTAGCTAGCCATTTCACACTGGTTACATTACTCACAGGTTGTACTGTAGGGGGATGTGATGCTTAAGCATATTGGTGTGCGTCCTCTTCAATCTAATCAGGTCCTGTTCAGGGCAGAAAAGTGATGTTTTCTATAAATAAATATTATCAACAATCATTTTGAAAATCACCTGAAATGACAAGAACTAATTTGTGAAAAGAGAATCAAGCACTTACCTGTGAGATGACATCATGACTAGGAAGGCTTGCTATGTGGAGCATAAAATTAATAGCGTTCACATTCACATAAGGGTCATTTTAACTCTCAGGTCTATGATCCTCAAATTGGTTCCACTTTATATCAAGTGTGTATAAAACTGATAATTAGAATGGCAATACACTTACAAAGCTGAATGCAATTACATGGTAACACAATACACTTACAAAGGTGAGTGCAAGTTTTATGTAACAACACCTTTATTTAACTAGGCAAGTCAGTTAAGAACAAATTCTTATTTTCAATGATGGCCTAGGAACAGTGGGTTAACTGCCTGTTCAGTGTGTTGGGGCAGTGTGTTGTGCAGAACAAAACAGAGACACTATTGCAATCATCTAGGCCTATATATTGGGCTGTAATCTATATGGCTACAGCCTAGATAGCTCTGATTGCATGACACCTGCAACTGGAAAACCTGCACAGTTGCTTACGCAATAAGGGCTGCAGGGTAGAGGATCTCAAGGCACTGAAAACAGCTGTCAATGTACTGAGGAGCTCCAAGTGAGATTCCTGATCTGCTGTGAGATACACACTGAATCCTGAATAGCCTACCTTCTCTGAGTAGCAGAGAAGGTAGGCATACTGAGAGAGAGACCATATCTAGCCCTGATAACGGGTTAGGAATACATGTTCTTGATATGTATTCCAAGCTAATATATTGCAAAATAGACTACTTTAAAAATCACAGTTTTGAAGAAAAAGATGTTGGAACTGGTTCATTTGAATCTGCTTTTGCATCAATTCGCCTTCACTGCAGGCTGATAGCAGCCCAGGGTCCCATTCAACAAAACCATACCGCAGTGCTCGCCGATAATTTCCTTTAAAAGCGCTCCTTGCACCGGAGACCTTTAGGTTGGATGTATCTTAGGCTATGTACATAGTAGATGCTCTTATTCAACAGTGAAAGTAATTTCACATCGGGAGAGATGTAAGAGCTCCGCGAGTATCCTAAACGAATAACTGAGGCGATTGACGTGAGTTGAAACAAATCTCATGTGATTTTCAGCCAGTCATTTTGGCACCAGAGCGCACAGTAAGGAAACATGTGAAACAGTATTCCATGCCATGCTGGAAATTACTGTCGACGAAAAGGATGCCGTGTCTTGTTTCTGCATGACTAATATGGAAAAATACACGTTTTTAGTGTAAGTGTGGGATGTTTAACGGTTTTTGCACATTGCCTCAGTGTATTGGATAACGTGGGCGACGGTGCCAGGAAACGTGATTTTGCAGAGATTCTTTTGAATCTGTAGCCATCACTGAATAAATAAACACATTTCAGGACAGATTGATGTGAGGAGCAGACTGGAACCAATATTACATCACACCTGTTACCAGAAAATCAGGTAAGCTAGACATTCTAGTCAACCACTAATTTGTATGTTGTATAATAGCCTACAATGCAATTTACATGTAAGATAATGATGGTTATTCACAGTAGTGTGCTATCGTGTAGCCTATGATACCTCGAAAAACGTTCACTTTTATTCATACGCCATTTGTAGCCTATCGCTACTATATAGGTTAATTTCAGTATAATAGTCTCATGATCTATCATCTAATATCTAATAAGTAGACTAACAATATATCATCATTGGCTCTCACATTGCGTAATGCACAATGGGGAACAGTTCATTCAGATTATGATAAAGGACCTATTAAGTGTAAAATATGCAATTACTTCAGGTTTCAGCATGCAGTAGCCCTTCATACTGCCTCCGAGGCTCCGACGTGTCCAAATGTATAGGCACCCGCAGTTCCCCCAGCTAAGTGCGGTGTCAGTCCTCTTTCTGTCCACAATGATGTAAAGCAAGGTTGAAGTACAGAGGCAGTACACTGCCCAAAGTACACTGCCCATATCGACATTGTCAGTTTTAAATAGACTGGTAGATGAGGGAATGCTGCTGTTGCAGTGAAATTATTGTTGGTATTACCATTCCAATGTTCTACATGGTTATAGCCTGCTGGTTGTTAGTCTTCTGCACCTAATAATGTGGAATGCATGCAATCAAACCAGCCGGGCATAATATGACCAGTCCCATGGCAACCCAACTATCGTCTGCATTCTGGTTTTAATACTTTTTAAGACATTATCTAGATTACTTGAATAGCCCTTTGGAATATATCTGATCCGTTATAGAATAGATATTTACAATTTCCACTCTTCTTACAGTAGTAACGTTTGATAAAGACAGGGCAAGTCAACTTAATAACTTGAGGGGTCAGAAACAGTGGGTATCAGAAGTATTCACACCCCTCAGAATGCTTTCACATTTTGTTGTTTCAAAGTGGGATGGAAATATAATTAATTGTGATTTTTTTTGTCATTTATCTACACAAAACAACTCCATAATGTCAAAGTGAAAATAACATTCTAAAAATATTTACAAATTAATAACAATGAAATAACTATAATATAGTTGTTGCAAGCCTAAATTAGTCCAGGAGTCAAATTTGGCTTAACAAATCACAAAAGTTACATGGACTCAATTTGTGTGAAATAATAGGGGTTGACATGATTTTTAAAATGACTACCCCTTCCTCTGCCCCCATACATAATACAACATTTGTAAGTCCCTCAGTCAAGTGTTACATTTCAAGCACAGATTCAACCACAAAGACCTGGGAGCTTTTCAAAAGCCTTATAAAGAAAGGCAGTGATTGGTAAATAGCTAACAATAACAAATCAGACACTGAATATCTCTTTAAGCATGGTCAAGTTAATAATTATACTGTGGATTATGTATTAAACCACCCAGACACATCAAATATACAGTTGTCCTTCTTAACTGAGCTGCAGGACAGGAAGGAAACTGCCCAGGGATGTCACCATTGATTTTAAAACAGCTACAGAGTTCATTGGCTGTGATGGGAGAAAACTTAGGATGGATCAACATCCACAATAATGACCTAAATGACAGAGTGAAAAGAAGAAAACAAATATACAGAATACAAATATTCCAAAACATGCATCCTGTAGGTACTAAAGTACTACTGCAAAAAAACGGGAAATGAATAACATTTTTGGCCTAAATGCAAAGCCTTATGTTTGTGGAAAATCCAACAGAACACATCTCTGAGTAACTACCTCCTTAATTTCAAGAATAGTGGTGCCTGCATCATGGTATTTGTATGCTTAACATCGGCAAAGATAAAAAATAAACGGAATGGCTCTAATCG
Source organism: Oncorhynchus mykiss (assembly GCF_057628025.1). Lineage (NCBI taxonomy): Eukaryota > Metazoa > Chordata > Actinopteri > Salmoniformes > Salmonidae > Oncorhynchus > Oncorhynchus mykiss. The sequence continues at coordinate 72,706,059 of NC_143029.1, forward strand.
CAGGCAAAATCCTAGAGGAAAAACTGTTTCAGTCTTTACTGCAGACACTGGGAGAGGAATTCACCTTTCAGCAGGACAATAACCTACAACACAAGTCAAATCTACACTGAAGTTCCTTACCTAGAAGACAATGAAAGTTCCTGAGTGGCCAAGTTACGGTTTTGACTTAAATCTGCTTGACAATCTATGGCAAGACTTGAAAATTGCTATCTAGCCATGATTCCTAACACCTGGACAGAGCTTGAAGATTTTTGAATAGAATAATGGGCAAATAATCCAGGTGTGAAAAGGGGGGGTGAATACTTGTCTTAATAAAGGTATATTAGCCTTGTCTTTCATTCATCTAAAAAAAAAATGAAAATGTTTGAGTGTATTGTGTAGATCATTGACAAAAAAAGTACAATTTAATCAGATTTAATCCCACTTTGTAACATAATTAAATGTGAAGAAATCCAAGGGGATGAATACTTATGATACCCACTGTATCTTGTTACTATCCATTGGCTTTGAAGTGGATATTAAGACTCTAGGTTTGATTGTCACTCTCTCATAAGTAGTATTCAAGGTAAGCTGCTCGCTGAGTTCAATGAGCCTAACAGCTACACCTGTTAGGGCTGTATCAAGGCTTTATCATCAATATTCTGTAATTGTTACAAATTCTTGTGAAAGGAGTATTGAGCAGTGCAGGTCAATGGTCAAAGGTAGCAATCTAGTTGATGTATTGAGTCAGATCCCAGTTTCTATTAAATGAAAAGGTGTTGACATATCATTGACATGTTTATGCTCCGACTATACCCCCTCTACCCCATACAGCTAATACCATAAATCAAAGATCTGTAGGTCAAGTTAAGAATGTCTTTGTCAAGAAAACCAAGGCTTGAGGGAAATTTGCCAATAAGGTCCTGTGACAAGATGTCAACCAGCCTACATTATGACTAGCTCTCTCCTACCTACAGTGCCACATTGTATACCATGAAGTTGGAAGGAGTATGATAGATTAACACATGCACATAACATAAAGCAGGGTTCCCCAACTGGTGGTACGCGGGTGATTTTATGTGGCTGCCCATTGTTGGACATAAAAGACTGTAAAACACCAGCAAATATAGCTCCAAGTGATTTTAATTTTGGAAATCTGTTCCAAAGTTTTCCCACATTTAATAGAGAGATATACAGTATGTGATCGTATATCTGTTTTTGTCAAATATTATATATGTTTGGGATTCTTGCAGTCAATTTGCAGTCTACAATTGATTTGTAATTATGTTACCAAAGACAGTACAGTTTGAAGATAGGCAGAAACTGCTTCTCCAGTAGAAATCCTTGAAAATTCTTGTAGGCGATGTCATGGTGACATTGGCTAGCTAAGCTAATGCACAAAAACATGGAATCGCGCCGAATTGCGCATCTGCCGTCAAATCAAAAGCACTCCTTTGATATAAAGTAGTTTTTGACAGAAATTTAAGTTTGTCACTTTCGAGGTTGGAGTAAAAACATGTTCAGTTAGACATTGGCTTGAATCTATGTAGGTTGTCTCTTTAGAAATCGAGAAAATGAACAACTAAGGAGGAATTTTTCACTTCTCTCATTGACTTCTCAAACCCCAAACCCTGGCCTGGTACGCTGAGTCTGCTTCACAAGTGTTCACGGAAGTCTTGCGATGTTGCGCCTCTGGGTTTAGAAACTGTGCTATTACCATTATTAGGCTACAGCTATTATTTGATTAGCCAACTATTGGCACTACTACCACCCTTATCATCTCTTTAACATTTGATTCACACATGTTGGTTTATGTATTGAGTCAGATCAGATAGCTGTTAGATGTTATGTGCATGTGTTAATCTATCTATTTATTTATTTTATTCTAACTTGGCCTTTTGGGTGCATCAATGTTGCCTTTGAAAGTTATAAGTAAAACATTAAAACTGCTAAATGTTCTCTCAGCCTCATGGCAAAATGTGAACAATAGCATGTGATGAGCAATAAAGCAGCACATTTTTCTCTCTGACCCATGGCAAAAAAAAGTGTAGAATTGCAGGAAATTTGCTTTTAAACTGCAATATTTTATCTTAGCGTCATGACAACATGTGTAGAATAGCATTATAAAACTGCTAAATGTTTAACAAATGTGTTGAATTGCAGAAAGGTAGCTATTTTCACAAAAGGAAATCTGCCCCCCCCCCCCCCCCCCTAAAAAATACATGTAAAAAAAAAGATTGTTGCCCCAGGTTCCCAAATGCGGTAGTCGGTCCCTGAATGAAAGCCAATTCCACTGTGAAAAGACAAATTAGAAGCACTGATCCTGATGTTGCCCTTTAGCTATGGCTGCTGCCTCTGAAATAAAAATGTAGAGGGTAAAGAGAGGCTATATGTCAAGGAGAGGCTGTAAGTCTCTCTGGATGAGAGCATCTGCTAAATAACTCAAATGTAAATGTAAAATGTAAGGTGAGGTTGTGGCCTTGGTCATCTTCATCACAATTTACTGCAGTTCCAGAGCTGAGCAGGGGAAAGAGGAAGACTATCACACCTCATATTTCTCTGGGGGGCCGATTCGGTCGACCATCCATCCGTATGAATTGTCCCAGATGTTGACTGGATTTTACTGAGAACGAATGCTACAGTTGAAGTCGGAAGTTTACATACACCTTAGCCAAATACATTTAAACTCAGTTTTTCACAATTCCTGACATTTAATCCTATTAAAAAGTCCCTGACTTAGGTCAGTTAGGATCACCACTTTATTTTTTATAATGTGAAATGTCAGAATAATAGTAGAGAGAATGATTGATTGATTTCAGCTTTTATTTATTTTATCACATTCCCAGTGGCTCAGAAGTTTACATACACTCAATTAGTATTTGGTAGCATTGCCTTTAAATTGTTGAACTTGTGTCAAACGTTTCAGGTAGCCTTCCACAAGCTTCCCACAATAAGTTGGGTGAATTTTGGCCCATTCCTCCTGATAGAGCTGGTGTAACTGAGTCAGGTTTGTTGGCCTCCTTTCTCACACACGCTTTTTCAGTTCTGCCCACAAATTCTCTCTATGATTTAGGTCAGGGCTTTGTGATGGCCACTCCAATACCTTCTTTTTGTTGTCCTTTTACCAACACCTTCTTTTTGTTGTCCAATACCTTCTTTATGTTGTCCTTTTACCAACACCTTCTTTATGTTGTCCTTTTACCAACACCTTCTTTTTGTTGTCCAATACCTTCTTTATGTTGCCATTTTGCTACAACTTTGGAAGTATGCTTGGGGTCATTGTCCATTTAGAAGACCCATTTGCGACCAAGCTTTAACTTCCTGACTGATGTCTTGAGATGTTTCTTCAATATATCCAAATAATTTCCTACCTCATGATGCCATCTATTTTCTGAAGTGCACCAGTCCCACCTGCAGCAAAGCACCCCAACACCATGATGCTTCCACCCCCGTACTTCACAGTTGGGATTGTGTTCTTCGGCTTGCAAGCCTCCCCTTTTTTCCTCCAAACATAACGATGTTCATTATGGCCAAACAGTTCTTTGTCCCCATGTGCAGTTGCAAACCGTAGTCTGTTTTTTTTATGGCGGTTTTGGAGCAGTGGCGTCTTCCTTGCTGAGCGGCCTTTCAAGTTATGTCGATATAGGACTCGTTTTACTGTGGATATAGATACTTTTGTACCTGTTTCCTCCAGCATCTTCACAAGGTCCTTTGCTGTTGTTCTGGGATTGATTTGCACTTTTTGCATCAAAGTACGTTCATCTCTAGGAGACAGAACGCGTCTCCTTCCTGAGCGGTATGATGGATGTGTGATCTCATGGTGTTTATACTCGCTTACTATTGTTTGTACAGATGAACGTGGTACCTTCAGGCATTTGGAAATTGCTCCCAAGGATGAACCAGACTTGTGGAGGTCTGCAATTTGTTTTTCTGAGGTCTTGGCTGATTTCTTTTGATTTTCCCATGATGTCAAGTACAGAGGCACTGAGTTTGAAGGCAGGCCTTGAAATACATCCACAGGTACACCTCCAATTGACTCAAATGATGTCAAGTAGCCTATCAGAAGCTTTTAAAGCCATGCCATAATTTTCTGGAATTTTCCAAGCTTTTTAAAGGCACACTCAACTTAGTGTATGTAAACTTCTGACCCACTGGAATTGTGGCACAGTGAATTATCAGTGAAATAATCTGTCTGTAAACGATTGTTGGAAAAATTACTTGTGTCAAAGTTACAAATTACTTGCACAAAGTAGACTTCCCAAAGCTATAGTTTGTTAACAAGAAATGTGTGGAGTGGTTGAAAAATGTGTTTTAATGACTCCAACCTAAGTGTATGTAAACTTTCAACTTCAACTGTATAAGGGTTTGTGTAATCAATAAACAATAGCACAAACAGATTTGACTGTAGATGCTTCAGTCAGTCTGTCAGTCAGTGTACGTCAGAGTGTTATGTCTCTCTGTTTGCTACAGAGTCGCTGTTGTACAAAAATACAATTGTTTGTCCTCTAGCCCAGGCAGCGCAGAGCGATGAGTAAATTAGTCAATCCTCACAAACTCTCATAGCTCAAAACACACAACACTAATAGTGCTATTTTTGTTTCTTAATTACTTTTGTTCTGTATTGCAACTCAAAAAATAGAGATAGATTTCAGCTAATGTTAGCCCAGTGGTGTTATTCATTGTGTAATATCAATGTGGGAATGAGTTAAAATGCACATTGTTTAGTTAGAGCACGTACAGCACATTGACTCAAGTTATGATGTTATTTGCTTATTACAGATAAGTAGGTTGTGACTTTATAATTTTGCTTAAAGGGCAAGTATGTCAGTTATATATTAGACGCCAGGTAAATGCCATACAGAGTCTTGATGCATTGTTTGTTGATTGTTCATTGCTTCATTTGTGATATATGTTTTCAAATCATTCATGAAATTGCAAAATGTCTAGGAGTACTATTTGGGAACAACTCCACATAATTACACAATTCATCTGGGAGGTATAAATGTACAGAATTAGAGTTCTGTCAGATTTAGCTCAAACTAAAATGAGAAGTTTCTTATTTTCCCCTATGACGTACATTGAATGTAGGCTATTATAAGACCATTATTTCTGGTAATGTGCTATACATCCTTCAGACAGTATACCCCCATTTGACAAATGTGTCACTTGTCAAACAAATTGCTTTTTGTGCACAACCATGTCCCTTAGCATTTCAAGTCTTTTGCTGATTTAATAGAGGATACAGTCCTCTATTTCAGAAAATAATAGGCTACGTCATCTGACAGTGCAAAGTTGTTTCTATCAGGCCGATGCTCACTGCAATGCACTTAGGTTATTCATATTTCATGTTTGTGTATCCTCACAGCATGATACCCCCCCACCCCCCATGTAGGACTGGCTTGTTACACTGCTAATGGCTGCTACTTGAATTTCATGTTGTACTTCATGTTATTCTCATTTTTAAAATGAGTTAGGTGGAATTAACTATCTATTATAAGAGGCACTGTAATGTGCATGAATACCTATGAGTTAAATTAATGCGTTAATGTTAATTGAGACAACAATGTCCGATTATTTGCTTCACTTCACTCAAGGCATTGGCTTATATGTTAGTATATTATCATGTGTTGTTAATGGGACAATTTATTCATTTTAATTAAGAAACTCACTGGAGAAAAGTATATAAAACCCACCAGATGGTAAACGCTTGAACTCTAAATAAAATGTACCCCTCTTTAAAGCCACAATCTGGAGTTTGTGTTTTAGCCCCGCCACTTGGTTTGGTATAAATCTGAGAGATGGGGCTGGGGAAACGTAACCAACCCTCTCAAATTCATAAACAGAGCCATGGACACAAGCACCGATAGTCCATGAGTTCAACGTTATAGTTTTAAACACATTTTGAAGCTATAAATAAACCGTATATTCACATAACACCATTTGGTCATAATGAACCATTCCTGGATATTCAGTGCTATAATGGGCCAGCACCAGTTTGTGAAATGCTCCGGTTGGATTTAAGTTGGCACCCACTTGATAGTTGTAGGCTATGCCATGCCAAGAACCATTCATCACAATCAGGAAGGTCAGGAAGCGGGTCCATAAATGTGTCTGTCACTAATTTACCTCTGCTCCCTCACTCTCACTGCTGAATGGAACTGGTACAGAGCGAGCGTAATAGCACTGACCATATTGGTATAGAGAGATTGAGCACACATACGGTTGTGGCTCAGGTATTAGTTAACTTGAAAATCTCAAGAAGTAATAGCAATCTCTTCCTCTCCCTATATACTTGACAGAATTAAGAAAGTTACGGGGGTAATGCGGGGAGCAGTTTGACAGTCCCTTTTTCAAATGATGCAAAATAGTAGACAAGGACTCAGGAACTAGCAGAATATACAAAAGCCACACACACACACACACACACACACACACACACACACACACACACACACACACACACACATACACACACACACACACACACACACACACACACACACACACACACACACACACACACACACACACACACACACACACACACACACACACACACACACACACACACACACAATCACAGCCATGCATAGGCCTACTGTAAGGAGCATTTGAAAACAGTACACTAATTAGGGTGCTCTTGAATCTGACGGATCCTCTGTAAATACTGAGAAAATAATTGGTTGCTTTCTGAGGTTAGCCTTTGGAGAGCGACGATCAAGCACTGTTGACTTGTTTTTCTTATTCTTTCTGTCATGCAAAAACTATCAGGAGAAATCGAGCACAGACAGGATAAGAACATAAACACTATTTATTATAATGAAACCTCATGGTAAGTGCTATGGAATGCAATGAGATAGACTTCAACTATTTAATTGGAGAGTCAGCTCACTGTTTCATAGGACTACTCATGGTTGTTTTGTCACCAATTCATTTAAGTAGATTTTTTCCACATGAACCAAATTTGTGCGTTTGGTTATTATCCCATTTTTCTGATGACTGTGCAGGTATGGACATATGGTTGAGAAATGGAAAATACTGTAGTTACTTTGGTTTGGATATGGCCTCGGGTCGGTTTGGCTCCAGATCAAGGACCGAGGTAGAGAAGAACTCATAGAGAATATCTAGTAGTTTTCATCTCATATTATCTCTATGGAAGAATCCGCCAAGAGAGAAGAAGGAAGGGAGATGGGCGTTGCTGGAGGTGGGATGCAGAAATCAGCCAGCACACCATTGTGATGTATGTCACTGTTTATATACTGTGTAGGCAGAAGGGTAGACAGAGTTGTAAATTGATCCTGTCATCTGATTGATTTAATTTTTCCTCCTGAACCTATGTGTTAATTTCAACTAATCAACAATAATGGGAATTTCACCTGGGTCATTAATGCATTGAAACCAAGGAAAAGCTGTCTTTGCTAAAAGCTTTAAGCTCACATACCAGACTTTACAGATAGGCGTAAATGTACAGTATGTTGGGGTATACTCCATATCCAGAGGCACACTCGTCTGGTTACATAAGACTACTAAGGGCTCGGTCCGTATCCGTATCACGTCAGATCTGTGGTATGGTCAGATTGTCATTTCAAGGTCATTTTCGATTGAGCCGACATATGCAGCATTTACCGTGAATGCAGTCTCCGCGAGCATGGGTAACATTGCCTTTACATTTTGTCACGCTATACCACAGATCTTCTACGATACGTATTGAATCGAGCCCTAAAGCTTAAGCCTCGAGCTACTATAGTCACCTCCCTTAGATTCAGGTCACGGTACCAAGGTAACAGGTCGAATAAATGGCTGGTCTCTTCCTCAAGGGCCGACACCTGCTGTCTTCAGGTCCTAGGCAAGGCGATGTCTCTATCAGCCAACACCTTCCAAGCAAATTAAGCAAAACTACTCCTCTCCACTCAACGCTAACTTTCTACTGCTATTGTGTCAGCGCCAGGAGTGCTATTTGAGAAACACTGTGCAGTGATTTGGGGAAAATATCTGTGCCTGTGAGTTACGCTGACTCAACTTAAATTGCACATAAGGTTCAGCTCAGTCTATCTGACTGGGATTCTGGCAGTGAAGTGAACTGCTTGCATTTGTCAGTATGTTCTCGAGGGCCCCTGCTGGAAGCAGGCCTGCATTCGTGGACAAACAGCCAGGCTGCATACAGAATATGAAACATTTCCTTTTTTAGATGCACATTTTAGGACAGATGTAGACATTCATTTTTAAAGAAGGTCTAAAAGAGCGTCGGAATGCATCACTCAATGAGTTGGCAGGCTCCAGATGGAATGAGTTGGCAGGCTCCAGATGGAATGAGTTGGCAGGCTCCAGATGGAATGAGTTGGCAGGCTCCAGATGGAATGAGTTGGCAGGCTCCAGATGGAATGAGTTGGCAGGCTCCAGATGGAATGAGAAGGCAGGCTCCAGATGGAATGAGTTGGCAGGCTCCAGATGGAATGAGTTGGCAGGCTCCAGATGGAATGAGTTGGCAGGCTCCAGATGGAATGAGTTGGCAGGCTCCAGATGGAATGATAAGGCAGGCTCCAGATGGAATGAGTTGGCAGGCTCCAGATGGAATGAGTTGGCAGGCTCCAGATGGAATGAGTTGGCATTCTCCAGATGGAATGCCACGATATTGAGAGACATTGCAAAGGCTGTGTTTAAATAAAGGTTTAAACAAAAAAAAGTATTTTAGCATACTCTTGGATGCAGAGAGAAAAGATTTCCGTAACATGATGATGTATAGTTTCAAATGTGAATGAAAAGTGAGTTGAAAAGGTGCCTTAAAACAATGATCACAGAGGCAGCTTGCCAATACAGCTTCACAGATATGTGATATCGTGTCAACAAATGTGCACTAACGAGAATAAATTCTCCTGAGGTTTCAATTGCAACACAACAAAACACCTTGGCAGAAACGTTTGCGCTTGGCATACAAACAACAAGGACACTGAAGAATACGTGTTAATTGCCGTTAGGTATCTATATTTTTGGACCCACAGGTGCCTTCAACCTGCAGCAGTTGAGACTTTTCACCGCGTTGTAACAAACTGCTCTCTGAAATTCACCCTCTGCGCTTGTCAAACAAATTGCCTCTGTGCCTTCCCATAAACTGGTTTGAAAACCATCACACCCGGAGTTATTCTGTCAAGTCATCAGTCTTTTTGCACTGGGAAATATTTCTGTGCGATGATTGGGAGCTCTGTAAATATGAAACATCATTGCATCCGGTTAAAGTGGTATGGGCTGTTACTGTCGTGCCATAATTTGTTGGCATTAGCCTTTTATAGCCTCATGGTTTAGTTCCCACTACCTCACAAACAAACTAATGTTATGTTTTGATCTCAACTCAGCTCAATCTGGATCTGAGTGGAACTGCTCCTGAGTCCACCATCGGACACCCTCCGTAACCACTGTTGGAACTGTGGCAGCACATACACCAGGTCAGCCACTGCCCAGAGCCAACACCAAGCCCACCGCAGGCCAGGCCACCAGCTCCACGGGAGGGCATGCGTCCCCCCACAGCCATGCCCAGGGAAGCTCCTCTGCCACGGGTAGGATCAGTGCTCACCTGCCTGCTTCATGGCTAGACCTCTACAGACGAAGAGCCGGGGGCCTTTCTACTGAGGTGAGCCTTGAATATATACTGCAACATATACCCCTCGAGCACAATGTTGTTATAGTGTAACTATTTCCTTCTCAAGGACAGCAGTTTTTTTCACCACAAAGTTGAGAGGTCAAGGGAAGCATATGTTCTATATCTATTCTCATCCCCATCCAGAGCCATGTATTTATTGCTCTGTACTACTCCTTCATCTGATACTTGTTTTCAAAAGCTTCAATGATTAGCCCTGCTGTAACTCTGTAACAGATAGTGTAACACAGTCAGTCAGGTGACGGGAGCAATAGATTCCATATTGAAACATTTATCAGGATAGATACTTAGGTTCCCACCTTCAGTTTATGAATTATTCATAGACATTTAATGGTCTCTGGTTTCCCCCCTGATTAGTTCTGCACAGGATTCTGCTTGAAAGAAGTGAAATTGCAATGAAAATCTATTACTCTGGATTGATATTGCTGGTCCCACAAGGATGACATGACAGAAAATAGGCAGACCATGCTAGTGGGTTTTGTGTTTATATTAAGTGGTGCACAATCATACTACTTGAGTAATCTGTGTTATTACTACAAGTGAGAAGAACCATGTCACTGACTAACTGCTAGGTAATCTGTGTTATTACTACAAGTGAGAAGAACCATGTCACTGACTAACTGCTAGGTAATCTGTGTTATTACTACAAGTGAGAAGAACCATGTCACTGACCAACTGCTAGGTAATCTGTGTTATTACTACAAGTGAGAAGAACCATGTCACTGACTAACTGCTAGGTAATCTGTGTTATTACTACAAGTGAGAATAACCATGTCACTGACTAACTGCTAGGTAATCTGTGTTATTACTACAAGTGAGAAGAGCCATGTCACTGACTAACTGCTAGGTAATCTGTGTTATTACTACAAGTGAGAAGAACCATGTCACTGACTAACTGCTAGGTAATCTGTGTTATTACTACAAGTGAGAAGAGCCATGTCACTGACTAACTGCTAGGTAATCTGTGTTATTACTACAAGTGAGAAAAACCATGTCACAGACTAACTGCTAGGTAATCTGTGTTATTACTACAAGTGAGAAGAACCATGTCACTGACTAACTGCTAGGTAATCTGTGTTATTACTACAAGTGAGAAGAACCATGTCACTGACTAACTGCTAGGTATTTTGTTCAAGAAGCTAATGCAATTGAATTCCCTCTTCTGTCTTTTTCCAGGGCAGATTCCCTCACTGTACCATAGCACATGGATTTCAGGACTTCAAATGAAGAGGTAGGTAGAATTTCAGTTGAATAGATTTCAATCCCTCAGCATTTTGCAAAGATAATTGGAGCAAATTGGTCTGCCACGGCAAATAGCATTTTGTCTTTTTACTTGACAGCGTACTCAATTGCTGACACATGTTAACCTTTGCACCACCACAAGTGTCATTGAATTATCATATCTCTACAATGCATGATTGGCTTAGGTAGATGAAAATGTGACTGTCCTTGTTGCATACCTGGTGCCAACCGCCTGTGGTGTAAATTGTGAATGTACACAGACGACAGTGTCTGACTGGAGTTGATGATGTAGCTAGATAAAGATGGAGAGGATTAGGATGAGAAGGTAATGATGAAACACAAGATGGGATCAGAGATAAGGGTAATTACATACATGCTCTACAGCAGGTCAAACAATGCTCAGCCGAGTAGAGAGAGACAGAGAGAGTAGAGGCTGCTTCTGATCTACCCAGTGATAGATATATCAGCACCGTAGCTCTGATTCAGCTCGGCTAACGAGAATGACTGCCTTCAACGTCTCTCTCTCTCTCTCTCTCTCTCTCTCTCTCTCTCTCTCTCTCAACACACGCACACACAAACTCACACGTGTGAGTCATACACACACCGTGGATATAGTGTGCAAGGCAACTCACTGTAAAAAGACTTTCACATTGAGATGCTGCTGTTGATATTAATACACACCCAGGCTGATTTTGTTATGGTTTCTTTACACAGATCTAGATACTGTACAAGTAAATGTAATTCTTTGAGTTGCCATACCTACCATGTCACCTTATTTTTTAAACTGGTATCCTTTAGTGACCTAACTGCGTTTGTCATCAAGGATGCATAGTGTGCACCGCCCTATGGGACTCCCAATCACGGGCGGTTGTGATACAGCTTGGAATCAAACCAGGGTGTCTGTAGTGACGCCTCAAACACTGAGATGCAGTGCCTTAGACCGCTGCGCCACTCGGGAGCACCTAAATCATGTAATCATGTCAGGTGAAGGTGGTTTTATTATTTAGACTTAACCGTAGTTTCAAGGACAGGACATGCATTCCAATTAGTTGGTGGGGAATTGGCTATACAGAATGCAAATGTATGCAGATCAGCTTGTTTTAAATGGATCACGGGATATGATGATGATTTCTCTCATTCCTTTCAGAGAAATGCATACCTGGTGACTGAGCATAATTTATTAAAACTTTTTAATTCCACAAGACCTTAGATGGATAGACAAAATGAAGATTGATTATTTAATTGGAGATTTATTAAATTAGATGATTGTAAATATTTTTTTTCTGCTGCCTGTGATTAAGAGGCGTATCGTTGCAGTTATCTGGTTTTGGAAAATTATCAAATAAGGATTTTTATTTTCAGGGCCAAGACAACAATATATTTTAGTCTGATTAATGTTATAGCACAGTGCATAGAAAATACATGTAATTCAAACCAATTAGTGAAAATTATTTACTGAGAACTAACCTAATTAGCTTAACTATATTTCTACTGTCTCCTATTATCAAACATAATTGCAACATAATATTGAAGATGTATGCAATATAAACACTAGTGGAATTGTTTTCCCCCTGATGTGATCACGAATAATAACTTCCGAAATTTCCGAAACCTATTAGATACAATGTAATTGAAATGGTTTCTTGGTTACTAGCTTTCTGAAAGTGGAATTCACATAATGTATGGGGCATTGTTTTACATGTCACCATTTTGAAATTAACAGGCTAAGAAGAATTATCATTATCATACATGTCACTCTGTCAAGTCTCTTCAATGTCTTTACAATTTGATGACATTTTCATTTGATTTAATTTCATGGCCAGTTAATTTGGACAAAGAAGAACGATACATGATTTTCCCACTTTGATTTACTTTGCAGACAAAGACTGGGGTTTATCTGCTGCAAGATGGTAACGAGGAGCCTTTCAATATTCGACTGCACTTGGCTAAAGACATTCTGACCATTCAAGAGCAAGATGTCATCTGCGTGTCAGGAGAACCATTTTATTCCAGTGTAAGTAACCTGCCCTGCATGTCAAATTAAATACCTTGGGAAAGGATGTTTCAATTACCAGAAAAAGATATCATGTTGGGCAGACGATACATTTGGAACCATGAGAGTGAAGTGTGAGCATGACTGGAGAGAAAATACCTTTTAAAATGGGCCTTTCCTTTGTCAGCTTTGTTATACTTGTATTATCTACGCTAAACTTTTATACTCGTAAGTATGTCCACAATAAACACCTCTTTATTCCATCTGATTCCTTGTAGGAGAGAACTGTAACGATCAGAAGACAGACGATTGGAGGTTTTGGCTTGAGCATTAAGGTCATTTAGATCTCCATTGATTAGACTGTTTCTGCCTATTCTATCATTGAATTTACTGTTACCTAATGCCATTGATCTTTTGAAGCCACAATTGATATATCAACAGTAGACTAATGGAGTATCGTATTGGGGAAGACACAACAGTTTTTCTCTTTTTTCCCTCTGTTTCTTTCCTTCAAATGTTTGTGCAACAAACTACATAACTATATAATTCACCCCCTAGGGAGGCGCAGAACACAAAATCCCTGTTGTGATATCAAAAATATCAAAAGAGCAAAAAGGTAAGCTTTCCTTTTTTTTGTTTTTTTTTTGTTTCCATTTCACTATGAGTTATGAATCGCGGTTTATTTACCCAAACGTAATAATATCTAATATATTGTCTGCAGCTGAACTGTCTGGGCTGCTGTTTATTGGAGATGGGATCCTCCAGGTAAGGGATAATGATGAGTATTTTGACAGTTTCTTCTGTCTTGGGTTATTCAGTATTTGTACTACAGGTATGTCTGATCAAATTCAAACTCCTTCACACTTTGCAGATGGATCACAATACGATATGTTAGTTCACTGAGCCACCTCATATCATGCATATCATCAATTTAATGGATTGGATATTATTGTTACTAACAAGAAGACTGTTTGTTTTTAGATAAATGGAATAAATGTTCGAAGCTATCGCCACGAGGAAGCGGTAAGCAGCTGCCAACTTAATATTTTATATTTCCCTGAAGCTGCAAACACTTGCAACACCACTTTATCTTGTTTAACGTTTTGGACCTTATCTTTGGGGCATGTAAGATGAGTTTTACACCTTTTCCGATTTGTGTGTATCAACCTCCTAAATGTGTGAGGCTGCGTAAATCTCCCAGGTTTTTAACCGATATCTAATCTACTTGTTCTAAGAAGGGAATTTGTACTACATCCATCATCCAAGTACGTGGTTGAGATGAGTAACAGACTTAGAAGTCCTATGGCAGTATTGTAAATTCACCAAATATTTCTTTACAGGTGCAGGTTTTGCGAAATGCCGGAGAGGAAGTCACTCTGACTGTGTCTTTCTTGAAGAAGACACCTGCTTTTCTGAAACTGCCCCTCTGTGAAGACTGCACATGTACGTGCATCTTAGAAACCTCCAAAGAAATATAAGAGCTGAAATTGTATGTTATTTTCAGTAAGGATATGATGAGAGAAAATAAAACAAGATTGGAGAAAAAAACTCCATCTGCACATGGATTACATGATGATTCGTGCATTGACTGTTATTTGTCTCTGGTATAATTATCTCTGAAAAAGAGCTGGAAAGAAAAGTTTATTTAAATATAGTTTTTACCTGAAATAGAGCTAGACATAAAAGCTCTGGATATTGTACCAAGGCTAAAGAAAATATGATATGACTTCCAAATGACTGAATAAATAACTTCTGAATGTCATTCTCCTCCCAGGTGTTCCAAGTGACCAGAGCAGTGGAACGTCCTCCCCTCTGTGCGACAGTGGCTTACACCTGAACTACCATCCTAACAATACGGTACAGTTTAGCATTCTTAACCCACCCCATTTTGAGACTGATCTCCTTTCTGTACAAGTCTCAGCCATATCTGTCTCTGCAACTCTTGTAACAATGCCAGTAGGCTGTTGTTATTCCGCAGTGGCATTCACAGGCAGACGGTGACAGTCCGGGTGCTCTAACTCTTTCTCTGGGCCAGAGGAAAAAACAACGTATTCAGTAGTTGAACTATGGCTTGCACATATACAGCTTCTGCTGCATCTACATCTACCTGAATGAATCATGAACAAGCCTGGGCTATTGACGTATTAGAAAAATGATGGGAGATACTATATGAAGAACTAAACTAAGAGGTGTTCTCTTCTTTCTGTGTGTATAAACCCCTCTAGGACTCACTGTCCTGCTCATCTTGGCCCACGTCCCCTGGGCTCCGCTGGGAGAAGAGATGGGTGGACCTGCGCCTTATTCCTCTCCTCCACTCCCGTCTGTCACAGCACATCCCGGGCTCTGACGTCTGCAGGTAAGCTCAGCGCTGGGCTGCAGCCGGGGGACCGGGGAATGTTTGTTGTCAAAACACAGCCAGGGGCCATTCTCTGTCACTACTGCTGAAGGTTCAGTGGCCCCTGTGCCTCGTCTATTTGAGAGGGGTCTTCTGGCGAGGGACTTTGGGGGCTAGGTGTTAGGATGACTTGTCTCCTGTAAAGAGACTATTCAAATGGAGAGGTCAACCACTGGCAGTTACAGTGCCTTCGGAAAGTATTCAGACCCCTTGACTTTTTCCACATTTTCTTCTAAAATGTATTCAATAGTTTTCCCCCACTCAAATCTACACACAATATCACATAATAACAAAGCAAAACTTGGTTTGCTGCACAGCTATTTTCAGGTCTCTCCAGAGATGTTCGATCTGGTTCAAGTCCGGGTTCTGGCTGGGCCACTCAAGGACATTCAGAGACTAGTCCCGAAGCCACTCCTGTGTTGTCATGGCTGTGTGCTTACGGTCGTTTTCCTGTTGGAAGGTGAACCTTCGTCCCAACCTGAGGTCCTGAGCGCTCCGGAGCAGGTTTTCATCAAGAATCTCTCTGTACTTTGCTCCGTTAATCTTTGCCTCAATCCTGACTAGTCTCCCAGTCCCTGCCGCTGAAAAACATCCCCACAGCGTGATACTGCCACCACCATGCTTCACCGTAGGGATGGTGCCAGGTTTCCTCCATACTTGACGCTTGGCATTCAGGCCAAATAGTTCAATATTGGTTTCATCAGACCAGAGAATCTTGTTTCTCATGGGTTGAGAGTCCTTTAGGTGCCTTTTGGCAAACTCCAAGCGAGCTATCATGTGCCTTTTACTGAGGAGTGGCTTCCGTCTGGCCACTCTACCATAAAGGCCTGATTGACGGAGTGTTGCAGAGATGTTTGTCCCTCTGGAAGGTTCTCCCATCTCCCCAGAGGAACTCTGGAGCTCTGTCAGAGTGACCATCGGGTTCTGGGTCACCTACTTGACCAAGGCGGTTCTCCCCTGATTGCTCAGTTTGGCCGGGCAGCCAGCTATAGGAACAGTCTTGGGGGATCCAAACCTTTTCCATTTAAGAATGATGGAATGATGGAGTACCTTCAATGCTGCAGAAGTACCCTTCCCCATATGTGTGCCTCGACACAATCCAGTCTCGGAGCTCTACGGACAATTCCTTTGACCTCATGGCTTGGTTTCTGCTCTGACATGTACTGTCAACTGTGAGACCTTATATAGACAGGCGTGTGCCTTTCCAAATCATGTACAATTAATTGAATTTACTACAGGTGGACTCAAATCAAGTTGTAGAAACATCTCAAGGGTGATCAATGGAAACAGGATGCACCTGAGCTCATTTTTGAGACTCATAGCAAAGGGTCTGAATACTTTTGTAAATAAGGTATTTCTGTTTTTTGTTTTTAATAAATGTGCACAAATGTCTAAAAACCTGTTTTCGCTTTGTCATAATGGGGTATAGTGTGTAGGTTGCTGATGAAATTGTTTAATTTAATCAATTTTAGAACAAGGCTGTCGCGTAACAAAATGTGGAAAAAGTCAAGGGGTCTGAATACTTTCCAAAGGCACTATAAGACAGTGGTTCCTCCATTTGCTGCAAAGCTTGCTTAGCTGTTACTTATTTCTCTTGAATAGAAATTGAGACGGCATGGGTTATGATTAATATATGGACAGACAAGTTGTTTGCCTGACTAAGGATAAAACATTTTTGAGATATGCCTTGTTCATATTGATATCGATATTAATATCATACTGAATTGGTGCCAACCACTACTAAAAAGTATATTTGTCTGATTCTGATTTCTAAAGGAAACATGCATTTCAAGTCATAGCTGTGGATGGGGTTTGCAGTGGGGTTATCACGTGCCCCACTGCTGAAGATTGCCTAGATTGGCTCCAAGCAATAGCAGCCAATATATCAGCTCTCACCAAGCACAATGTGAGTACAATCAAACTAAATTGATGTGCTTCTTAGGCAAAAACATGAGTAAGATAGATTCGATTTTAGGTCGATTTTCCATACTCTTAAACAGCCACGGGTTCGGTTTTGATGAAAAATGTAATAGAACACTGTATTACTACACTCATATGGATTGAGGATGGCTGTTAAGGTGATTGAGTATCTACACACAGTAGTTAACCTATAACAGTTTATGATCTTGTCAATTTTCAT
The DNA here is from genome assembly GCF_057628025.1 of Oncorhynchus mykiss. NCBI lineage: Eukaryota > Metazoa > Chordata > Actinopteri > Salmoniformes > Salmonidae > Oncorhynchus > Oncorhynchus mykiss. The sequence goes on from NC_143029.1 coordinate 72,723,460, forward strand.
TAAGGTTTCACACAGCTAACTATCATTAAATGTGTCAGATGTATCATATAAGTCATATACTTATGAATGTCTTTTCATGCTATGGGACATGAAACATCCACATTCTTGGAGGCGTAAGTCACAATATCAGTGTTGGTGTTTGGAGGCAGTCACTACATACACTTACACCCCCCATGCTAACCAATACACTTGTATTAGCTATAATTCATAATAATGCATTATGTAATAATAATCATCCCGAGAGGTGGTAAGCAAATTAAAAGTAATTCAGGAGATAGCGACTGTGTACTATGCTCCATTTCTCTGTTTGAATGTCTTTGAAAAAGCTTTCTCTGGCTGGATGTGTTAAACAGGTTAGTGCTTTGTGTTACTTCCAGATGGATAGTGCTCAACAAACAGGGGAAGGCAGTTCTGTATCTTACTGCATGGACCATCCTCAATTTGTATCCTCCAGACAGAAAGCAAATATACGTTTTGTTTTTTAGTGTTGCTATCTCTTAGCAGCACAGTTGATTTTTTCCAAATACATAACAGGTTGGCCATTAGTGTTTAATGATTAAGTGGACCTGGCAAAGACCAGGTCAGGAAGTAGAGCTAAAAGCTAGCCTGGCTGTCGCTCGCTAACTCTAAGTCCCACTCAGATAAATCTTCATTCTGGACTCGGTGGGTGGTTGGAGCACTGCTGAGAGAGGGGTTAGGAATGTAGCTAGTAAAGAGCATCTCAACACCTAGCATAGTATTAGCAACCTCTGAGAAATGTAATTATAATGCAGCCTGAGGGCAGTGTGAGGGAGACCAGCGTCTCTAGGGGGCGAATGTGGAGTGGAATAAGTGAGGGGTCACATTGAGCATAATAATGATGAGTCACTGTCAATACTGTACTGTGTGGATGAGAGGGTTTTCTGGCTGTCGCCACCTCGCTCATCTCTTACTGTACCAAAGTGCATGAAAGAGGTTGTAACCAAGATATGATTACGGTGCATTCGAAAAGTATTCAGTCCCCTTGACTTTTTCCACATTTTGTTACTGTTACAGCCGTATTCTAAAAATGATTCATTTTATTTAAAACATGTTCATCAATCTACACACAGTACCCCATAATGCCAAAGCCAAAACAGATTTTAAGAAATTTTAGCAACAATAAAAAACAACAACAACTGAAATATTACATTTACATAAGTATTCAGACCCTTTACTCAGTACTTTGTTGATGCACCTTTGGCAGCCATTACAGCCTTGAGTCTTCTTGGGTAGGACGCTATAAGCTGGGCACACCTGTATTTGGGGAGTTTCTCCCAATCTTAGGTGCATATCCGCTCATATCTGCCCATCCATCAGGTTGGATGGGTAGCGTCGCTGCACAGCTATTTTCAGGTCTCACCAGAAATGTTTGATCGTGTTCAAGTCCGGGCTCTGACTTGGCCGCTCAATGCTATTTAGAGACTTGTCCCGAAGCCACTCCTGCATTTTCTTGGCTCTGCATTTTCTTGGCAGTGTGCTTAGGGTCGTTGTCCTGTTTGAAGGTGAACCTTCGGCCAGGTCTGAGGTCCTGCGTGCTCTAGAGCAGGTTTTCATCAAGGATCTCTCTGTACTTTGATCTGTTCATCTTTCCATCGATCCTGACTAATCTCCCGGTCCCTGCAGATGAAAAGCATCCCCACACCATGCTTCACCGTAGGGATGGTGCCATGTTTCCTCCAGATGTGACGCTTGGCATTCAGGCCAAAAAAGTTAAATCTTGGTTTTATCAGACCAGATAATACTTTTTCTAATGTTCTGAGACTTTTTTAGGTGCCTTTTGGGAAACACCAAGCAGGCTGTAATGTGCCTTTTGCTGAAGAGTGGTTTCCGTCTGACCACTCTACCATAAAGGCCTGATTGGTGGGGTGCTGCAGAGATGGTTGTCCTTCTGGAAGGTTCGCCCATCTCCACAGAGGAACTCTGGTGCTCTGTCAGAGTGACCATCAGGTTCTTGGTCACTTCCCTGACCAAGACCCTTCTCCCCCGATTGCTCAGTTTGGCCGGGCGGCCAGCTCTAGGAAGAGTGTTAGTGGTTCCAAAATTCTTCCATTTAAGAATGATGGAGGCCACTGTGTTCTTGGGGACCTTCAATGTTGCAGAAATGTTTTCGTTCCCTTCCCCAGATCTGTGCCTCAACATAATCCTGTCTTGGAGCTCTAAGGACAATTCCTTCCACCTCATGGCTTGGTTTCTGCTCTGACATGCACTGTCAACTCTGGGACCTTATGTAGACAGGTGTGTGCCTTTCCAAATCATGTCTAATCAATTGAATTTACCACAGGTGGACTCTCATCAAGTTGTAGAAACATCTCAATGATGATCAATGGAAACAGGATGCACCTGAGCTCAATTTTGAGGCTCATAGCAAAGGGTCTGAATGATTATGTAAATAAGGTATTTCAGTGTGTTTTTTTTAACAAATTTGCCACATTTAAAAAAAAACTCAGACTGGGGGGAAGGTTCACCTTCCAATAGTACAACGACCCCAAGCACACAGACAAGACAACGCAAGAGTGGCTTCGGGATAAGTCTCTGAATCCCCTTGAATGGCCCAGCCAGAGCCCGGACTTGAACCCAATCGAAAATCTCTGGAGAGACCTGAAAATAGCTGTGCAACAACGCTCCCCATCCAACCTGACAGAGCTTGAGAGGATCTGCAGAGAAGAATGAGGGAAACTTCCCAAATACAGGTGTGCCAAGCTTGTAGCGTCATACCCAAGAAGACTCAAGGGTATAATTGCTGGCAAAGGTGCATCAACAAGGTACTGAGTGAAGGGTCTGAATACTTGTAATGTAAATGTGATATTTCATTTAAAAAAAAAAAATAAAAAAAAATATATATATATATATATATACATTAGCTTCAATTTCTAATAACCAGTTTTTGCGGCGTTTTAATTATGTGGTATTGTGTGTAGATTGATGACAATTTTTTATTTATTTAATCCATTTTAGAATAAGGCTGTAAGGTAACAAAATGTGTAAAAGGGGAAGGGGTTTGAATACTTTCCGAATGAACTGTATGTGGTATTCTGACCCAGAACCCAGCTCATGTATAGTCCGGTAATAAAAGGCTTCTTTCCATAACATTGAAAAAATAAACATTGGGCCCTCTACTGGATCACTGTTAAATTGTACACTTTTGAAAATGGGACGCTGTGAAAATGTAAATGTAATAGCTACAATTTGGTATAATTTGGTTCTCTCTCTATTCCTGTGAGAGGGTTCTACTTATAGCGCGGTGTGAATTTGGCGGTGCTGATACCTGGGTTCAAATACTATTCCAAACCATTGCAAATGCGTTATCTGTGCTTGATTGAGCTTGCCTGGCTTCATGGGCCAATAGACTAGTCCCAAATCTTTAAATCCCACCTATCTGGCGCTCTAGGCAGGCTAGAGCAAACACTTAAAGTATTGGAAAGATTTTAAATACTATTTGAAACCCGTTCCGAGCTGCTGATACCTGTAATCTTGCAGAATGTTTCATTTGAAGCCTCAATGCTGTCTCTGTCTCTCAATTCAATTCCATTTCAATTTAAGGGTCTTTATTGGCATGGGAAACATATGTTTACAGTGCCAAGCAAGTGAAATTGATAATAAACAAAAGTGAAATAAACAATAAAAAATTAACAGTAAGCATTACACAAAAACAAAAGTTCAAAAATAATAAAGACATTTCAAATGTCATATTATGTCTATATACTGTGTTGTAATGATGTGCAAATAGTTAAAGTACAAAAGGAAAAATAAATAAACAGGTGTTTGTTCTTCACTGGTTGCCCTTTTCTTGTGGCAACAGGTCACAAATCTTGCTGCTGTGATGGCACACTGTGGTATTTCACCCAATAGATATGGGAGTTTATCAAAATTTGATTTGTTTTCAAAGTCTTTGTGGGTCTGTGTAATCTGAGGGAAATATGTGTCTCTAATAGGGTCATACATTTGGCAGGAGGTTAGGAAGTGCAGCTCAGTTTCCACCTCATTTTGTGGGCAGTGTGCACATAACCCCTCTTCTCTTGAGAGCCAGGTCTGCCTTCGGGGGCCTTTCTCAATAGCAAGGCTATGCTCACAGAGTCTGTACATAGGATTTCCTTAAGTTTGGGTCAGTCACAGTGGTCAGGTATTCTGCCACTGTGTATGTACTCTCTGTTTAGGGCCAAATAGCATTTTAGTTTGCTCTGTTATTTTGTAAATTCTTTCCAATGTACCGGGGACATTTATTTTTTCAGCAAACATTAGCTATGTCGTCTTCAGTCGCATCGCCTCCCCATTCAGTTAAAGTAAACTCACCCCATTCCGTACAAATGTGCGCAACCGCAACATTCAAACGAGGCTACAAAGAAAACTAATGGGACTGTAGCGACTGTGTTGACTTCAAAATCGGGGGTGTGAACTAGGTTTCTATTCATGCATTGATCGACATGGTAATGGCTCTATAGTATTGGAGAAAAAAACTGTTGTTGAAAAAAACTGACCCTCCGTTACATCGTGGCGTGTCATGTCGTAACGTACAGCACGCATAAAGCAACTATTTCTGAATTATAATCTCTCTCCACCAGGTGTAGCACTTCTCTCATCCTTTAGAAACAAGAAATGGACAGTGACGAGGGTAAGGGGGGGATACCTAGTAATTTTTTTCATCATCATTGCATGCGATCATCATTCTCAAAGCCGCTGTTTACTTCTAAGATCACTTTAGCACCGCCCTAAAAACCCGATTCAAATTGGACACAAACCTTCAAATAGGTATGTAATGACACATTATATAAACTCTTTATAGTGTTTTATTTACATTTTAGATGAGATAAGGTGATAAGTTGGACAGATCGAGTGAAAAAAAGCAATTTTCCCACACGACATCTCTCCTTCTCACTATCACGCATTAGTTTCACTTCTCCACCTGCCATTTTTAAAAAGACCTGACGGGGCTCATTGCCTGCTTGAATTATGCAGAAACGGGCAGCGTTTAGGTCATGCCATTTATTTTGTTGGAAAGGGAAGAAATTGTGCTTTACAATGGTATTGACATTACAGTTGATCTGGAAGTATTACGTTTTTGGGGCGCTAAAATAAGGGCAATTGTACGGACCAAAGCGATGGTCGGTCGGTAACCCCTACACCATAACCCTCTAAATTTTAAATGGAGGTGCAAGCAGAGGGCTTCAACGTTGGCCTATGACTCTTTTCCATTTGGAAACTCCCGGTTGTTGCATCGAAAGTGCCCTTCATTGCGAAGTCTACCTCCACGAAGTGCTGTCTGCAAGTGCTGTCATCTTTAGGACATGGAGCCACTTCTTCAAAAGTTGTGGGTCCTCGGGCAGGCGATTGGTGGATTTTTTTTGAACCAATTCATACAGCCTGCCGCTATACAGTTCATATTTGAATTACTAATTGTTGTTGCCATCTTCGTTGTCCGCACCTAACATCACTCTCTTCGATTCACTCTCCGCTTGAAAACTCAATACCACAGACAATTTGATGATTCCTGCCAGTGACACACTGGCGTCAGTCATTACTATGGAAATTTAAAATGGCACTGACCATAGCTCAAATAAATCTTGTTGACGATCAAAATACTAAAAATAGAGATGTCAGTTAAATGCACATGTTTAGTATTAGTGGATTGACTACATCTAGTAGCTTTGATTTAGTTCCTGAAGTGTTTCCATTCACCTTTAATGATAATGCAGAGAATTTTCCCAAGGTTGCTGTTGACGCATATTCCCCGGTAGTTATTGGGGTTGAATTGTCTCCCCTTTTGTGGATTGGGGTGATCAGTCCTTGGTTCCAAATATTGGGGAAGATGCCAGAGCTGAGGATGATGTTAAAAAGTTTTTTAACCAATTTGTGGTCTGTATATGTAGGATACCATCAACCCCACTAGGCCTTTTTGGGTTGGAGGGTTTGTATTTTGTCCTGTAGTTCATTCAATGTAATTGGAGAATCCAGTGGGTGTGGTAGTCTTTAATAGTTTTTTCTAAGATTTGTATTTGATCATGTACAGTTGAAGTCAGAAGTTTACATACACTTAGGTTTTAAAATATATAGATATTTCACCTTTATTTAACCAGGTAGGCTAGTTGAGAACAAGTTCTCATATGCAACTGCGACCTGGCCAAGATAAAGCAAAGCAGTTCGACACATACAACAACACAAAGTTACACATGGAATAAATAAACATACAGTCAATAATACAGTAGAAAAATCTATATACAGCATGTGCAAATGATGTAGGATAAGAGAGGTAAGGCAATAAATAGGCCATGATGGTGAAGTAATTACAATCTAGCAATTAAACACTGGAATGGTAGAATGTGCAGAAGATGAATGTGCAAGTAGAGGTACTGGAGTGCAAAGGAGCAAGATAAATAAATAAATACAGTATGGGGATGGGGTAGATTGGATGGGCTATTTACAGATTTTTTTCAGTTCGTTCCAGTCATTGGCAACAGAGAACTGGAAGGAGATGCGGCCAAAGGAAGATTTGGCTTTGGGGGTGACCAGTGAGATATACCTGCTGGAGCACGTGCTACGGGTGGGTGCTGCTATGGTGACCAGTGAGCTGAGATAAGGCGGGGCTTTACCTAGCAGAGACTTGTAGATGACCTGGAGCCAGTGGGTTTGGCGACGAGTATGAAGCGAGGGCCAGCCAACGAGAGCGTACAGGTCGCAATCGTGGATAGTATATGGAGCTTTGGTGACGAACGGATGGCACTGTGATAGATTTTATCCAATTTGTTGAGTAGAGTGTTGGAGGGTATTTTGGAAATGATATCGCCGAAGTTGAGGATTGGTAGGATGGTCAGTTTTACCAGGGTATGTTTGGCAGCATGAGTGAAGGATGCTTTTTTTGCGAAATAGGAAGCTGATTCTAGATTTAATTTAGGATTGGAGATGTTTAATGTGAGTCTGGAAGGAGAGTATACAGTCTAGCCAGACACCTAGGTATTTGTAGTTGTCCACATATTCTAAGTCAGAACCGTTCAGAGTAGTGATGCTGGACGGACGGACAGGTGCGGGCAGAGATCGGTTGAAGAGCATGCATTTAGTTTTACTTGCATTTAAGAGCAGTTGGAGGCCACATAAGGAGAGTTGTATGGCATTGAAGCTCGTCTGGAGGTTAGTTAACAGAGTGTCCAAAGAAGGGCCAGAAGTATACAGAATGGTGTCGTCTGCATAGAGGTCGATCAAAGAATCACCAGCAGCAAGAGCGACATCATTGATGTATACAGAGAAGAGAGTCGGCCCGAGAATTGAACCCTGTGGCACTCCCATAGAGACAACCAGAGGTCCGGACAACAGGCCCTCCGATTTGACACACTGAACTCTATCAGAGAAGTAGTTGGTGAACCAGGTTGGAGTCATTAAAACAAGTTTTTCAACCACTCCACAAGTTTATTGTGAACAAACTATAGTTTTGGCAAGTCGGTTAGGACATCTACTTTGTGCGTGACGCAATGAATTTTTCCAGCAATTGTTTACAGACAGATTATTTCACTGATAATTCACTGTATCACAATTCCAGTGGGTCAGAAGTTTACATAAACGAAGTTAACTGTGCCTTTAAACAGCTTGGAAAATTCCAGAAAATTATGTCATGGCTTTAGAAGCTTCTGATAGGCTAATTGACATGATTTGAGTCAAATCGAGGTGTACCTGCGGATGTATTCCAAGGCCTGCCTTCAAACTCAGTGCCTCTGTGCTTGACATCATGGGAAAATCAAAAGAAATCAGCCAAGATGTCAGAAAATAAATTGTAGACCTCCACAAGTCTGGTTCATCCTTGGGAGCAATTTCCAAATGCCTGAAGGTACCACGTTCATCTGTACAAACAATAGTAAGCAAGTATAAACACCATGGGACAATGCAGCCGTCATTCCGCCCAGGAAGGAGATACGTTCTGTCTCCTAGAGATGAACGTACTTTGGTGTGAAAAGTGCACAACAATCCCAGAACAACAGCAAAGGACCTTGTGAAGATGCTGGAGGAAACAGGTACAAAAAAATCTATATCCACAGTAAAACCAGTCCTATATCGACATAACCTGAAAGGCCGCTCAGAAGCCACTGCTCCAAAACCGCCCTAAAAAGCCAGAGTATGGTTTGCAACTGCACATGGGGACAAAGATCGTACTTTTTGGAGAAATGTCCTCTGGTCTGATGAAACAAAAATAGAACTGTTAGGCCATAATGACCATCGTTATGTTTGGAGGAAAAAGGGGGAGGCTTGCAAGACAAAGAACACCATCCCAACCGTGAAGCACAGGGGTGGCAGCATCATGTTGTGGGGGTGCTTTGCTGCAGGTGGGACTGGTGCACTTCACAAAATAGATGGCATCATGAGGTAGGAACATTTTGTGGATACATGTATATTGAAGCAACATCTCAAGACATCCGTCAGGAAGTCAAATCTTTGTCGCAAATGGGTTTTATAGAAAATTTGTGGGCAGAACTGAAAAAGCGTGTGCGAGCAAGGAGTCCTACAAACCTGACTCAGTTACTCCAGATCTGTCAGCAAGAATGGGCCAAAATTCCCCCAACTTATTGTGGGAAGCTTGTGGAAGGCTACCCGAAACGTTTGAACCAAGTTAAACAATTTACAGGAAATGCTACCAAATACTAATTGAGTGTAAACTTCTGACCCACTGGGAATGTGATGAAAGAAATTAAATCTGAAATAAATCATTCTCTCTACTATTATTCTGACATTTCACATTCTTAAAATGAAGTGGTGATCCTAACTGACCTAAGACAGGGAATTTTACTAGGATTAACTGTCAGGAATTGTGAAAAGTTTAAATGTATTTGGCTAAGGTGTATGTAAATTCCAACTTCAACTGTATATGTTTTTGCTGTTTGTTCTTTGTTATAGAGCCAACCAAATTGGAGAAGTGGTTTATCCATACATCTTCTTTTTGGATAGATAACTCTTTGTGTTGTTTGTTTGGAGTTTTCCAATTTTCCCAGAAGTGGTTAGAGTCTATGGATTTTTAAATTATTTTGAGTTGATTTCTGACGTGC
>NC_143029.1:72970000-72977500 GCF_057628025.1 Oncorhynchus mykiss
TTCTTCTCTCTGAGTTCTATGACCTCTGCTTCGACTAGAGAGAGGGTGTTGTGGAAACGTTGCATAGCAGGTGTTCTTATTGAAATTGTCATGTCCTTGACTCTGTCTGCTGCAGGTGAGGTAGGTAAAGGGACGTTGAGGGCTTCCTGCTGGGTCACAGAGACCATTGGGGTCTGCTTTTCTCCGTCTCCCTCCTTGACTTTTTCCTCATTTTCTGAGATGATGTCAGCGTCTTCTTTTAGGGTAGCAAACCTATTCTCAAAAGCCTGGAGGCTTGAATCATTGCCTTGTATCAATACAGTTCCATTATTATATAAGTTTACTGTTTGATATGTGTTGCTCTGGTCAGCTTCTTCAAAAATGCTGATCTGACATCCTTGGCTGATGCCCCTCTTTTTTGAGAAAGGGAAATGGTTGCAAATAACCTTTTTCCATATGTTCCCTCGATTGGTATTAAAAATTTAAATTTGCTCTTGTTTTGTAACTGGTAAGATCTGCAAACAGGCATTCATGGTTCTGTCCCATCAACAAACCTTTGAAACTTTTCTTAGCTTTCTCTGTTTGGATGTCTGGTGGGTAAACAATTTCCATAGCAACGCTGGTGATGTTGGCTACAATGTTGCAATAGAAGTGCTGTTTCTTGTATTATGCTCTCTTGTTTCTTCAGAGGACTGTTTCACTTTGTTGTCCTTTTTTCTTTTCCTTTTTTCTTCTGTCCTTATTTTGTCCTTATTTTGTCTTCCTTTCTTCTGTTAACTATATATATTTTTTGTTATTCTTTGTAAGCTAGCTAGCTTCTTCCAGGAGAGTCCCTAGCAACTGCTTAGCAACATGTAAACAATTCAGCTAACAATTCAGCTAGCTAAGATAACTGTATAATTTTATGAAAAATAGTTACTTTTTCAAAATCCTGTCTTTTTGGTTTGTTGCTTGTATTGTCTTCTATTGAGTCTTGCAGTTTTCTTTTGATTTTTTCGATGTACTTCACTCTAAAAAACCATTTAAATCTCAATATATACAGGAGCTCATTTTTCAGCAGCTGCTCAATTTGGAACTCCGGAACTCTCTCTCTCTCTCTGTCGGTCTGTCTCTCTCTCTCTCTGTCGGTCTCTCTCTCTCTGTCGGTCTCTCTCTCTCTGTCGGTCTCTCTCTCTCTGTCGGTCTCTCTCTCTCTGTCGGTCTCTCTCTCTCTGTCGGTCTGTCTCTCTCTGTCGGTCTGTCTCTCTCGGTCGGTCGGTCTCTCTCGGTTTCTCGGTCTCTCTCTCTCTCTCGGTTTCTCGGTCTCTCTCTCTCTCGGTCTCAGTCTCTCTCTCTCTCGGTCTCCGTCTCTCTCTCTCTCGGTCTCCGTCTCTCTCTCTCTCTCGGTCTCCGTCTCTCTCTCTCTCGGTCTCAGTCTCTCTCTCTCTCGGTCTCAGTCTCTCTCGGTCTCAGTCTCTCTCTCTCTCGGTCTCAGTCTCTCTCTCTCGGTCTCAGTCTCTCTCTCTCGGTCTCAGTCTCTCTCTCTCGGTCTCAGTCTCTCTCTCTCGGTCTCTGTCTCTCTCTCGGTCTCTGTCTCTCTCTCGGTCTCTGTCTCTCTCTCGGTCTCTCTCTCTCTCTCGGTCTCAGTCTCTCTCTCTCTCTCGGTCTCGGTCTCTGTCTCTCTCTCTCTCGGTCTCGGTCTCTCTCTCTCTCGGTCTCGGTCTCTCTCTCTCTCGGTCTCTGTCTCTCTCTCAGTCTCTCTCTCTCTCTCTCGGTCTCAGTCTCTCTCGGTCTCGGTCTCAGTCTCTCTCGGTCTCAGTCTCTCTCTCTCTCGGTCTCTCTCTCGGTCTCTCTCTCGGTCTCGGTCTCGGTCTCTGTCTCTCTCTCGGTCTCGGTCTCTGTCTCTCTCTCTCTCGGTCTCGGTCTCTCTCTCTCTCGGTCTCGGTCTCTCTCTCTCTCGGTCTCTCTCTCTCTCTCTCGGTCTCTCTCTCTCTCTCTCTCTCGGTCTCTCTCTCGGTCTCTGTCTCTCTCGGTCTCAGTCTGTCTCTCTCTCAGCCTGTCTGTCTCTCGGTCTCTCTCTCTCGCTCGGTCTCTCAGTCGGTCACTCTCTCGGTCGGTCTGTCGCTTTGTCTCTCGGTCGGTCTGTCTCTCGGCCTGCCGGTCTCTCGGCCTGTCTCTCGGCCTGCCTGTGTGTCTCTCGGCCTGCCTGTGTGTCTCTCGGCCAGTCTCTCTGTCTCTCGGCCTGTCCCTCGGCCTGCCTGTGTGTCTCTCGGCCTGCCTGTGTGTCTCTCGGCCTGCCTGTGTGTCTCTCGGCCTGCCTGTGTGTCTCTCGGCCTGCCTGTGTGTCTCTCGGCCTGCCTGTGTGTCTCTCGGCCTGCCTGTGTGTCTCTCGGCCTGCCTGTGTGTCTTTCGGCCTGCCTGTGTGTCTCTCGGCCTGCCTGCCTGTCTGTCTGTCTCTCGGCCTGCCTGTCTGTCTCTCGGCCTGCCTGTCTGTCTGTCTCTCGGCCTGTCTGTCTGTCTGTCTCTCTGCCTGTCTGTCACTCTGTCTCTCGGCCTGTCTGTCACTCTGTCTCTCGGCCTGTCCGTTTCTCCCTCTCTCGGTCTCTCACTCTTTCGTTCTGTCTCTCTCTCGGTCGTTCTCTCTCTCTGTCGGTCTCTCTCTCTCTCTCGGTCGGTCTGCCTCTCGGTCTCGGTCTGCCTCTCGGTCTCGGTCTGCCTCTCGGTCTCGGTCTGCCTCTCGGTCTCGGTCTGCCTCTCGGTCTCGGTCTGCCTCTCGGTCTCGGTCTGCCTCTCGGTCTCGGTCTGCCTCTCGGTCTCGGTCTGCCTCTCATTCGGTTTCTCTGTCTGTCTCGTTCGGTTTCTCTGTCTGTCTCGTTCGGTTTCTCTGTCTGTCTCGTTCGGTTTCTCTGTCTGTCTCGTTCGGTTTCTCTGTCTGTCTTGTTCGGTTTCTCTGTCTGTCTCGTTCGGTTTCTCTGTCTGTCTCGTTCGGTTTCTCTGTCTGTCTCGTTCGGTTTCTCTGTCTGTCTCTCTCGGCCGGTCTGTCTCTCTCGGCCGGTCTGTCTCTCTCGGCCTGTCTGTCTCTCTCGACCTGTCTGTCTCTCTCGGCCTGTCTGTCTCTCTCGGCCTGTCTGTCTCTCTCGGCCTGTCTGTCTCTCTCGGCCTGTCTGTCTCTCTCGGCCTGTCTGTCTCTCTCGGCCTGTCTGTCTCTCTCGGCCTGTCTGTCTCTCTCTCGGCCTGTCTCTCTCTCGGCCTGTCTGCCTCTCTCGGCCTGTCTGCCTCTCTCTCTGCCTGTCTGACTGTCTCTCTCTGCCTGTCTGACTGTCTCTCTCTGCCTGTCTGACTGTCTCTCTCTGCCGGTCTGACTGTCTCTCTCTCGGCCGGTCTGTCTCTCTCTCTCGGCCGGTCTGTCTCTCTCTCTCGGCCGGTCTGTCTCTCTCTCTCGGCAGGTCTGTCTCTCTCTCTCGGCCGGTCGTTCTCTTGGCCTGTCTGCCTGCCTGTGTGTCTCTCGGCCTGCCTGCCTGTGTGGCTCTCGGCCTGCCTGCCTGTGTGTCTCTCTCTCGGTCTGCCTGTGTGTCTCTCTCTCTCTCGGTCTGTCTGTGTGTCTCTTTCTCGGTCCGTCTCTCGGCCGGTCTGTCTGTCTCTCGGTCTCTCTCTCTTGCTCGGTCTCTCTCTCGCTCGATCTCTCGCTCGGTCTCTCGTTCGGTCACTCTCTCGGTCTGTCTCTCGGTCTCTCTCTCTTGCTCGGTCTCTCTCTCGCTCGGTCTCTCGCTCGGTCTCTCGTTCGGTCACTCTCTCGGTCTGTCTCTCGGTCTGTCTCTCGGTCGGTCTCTCTCGGTCAGTATCTCTGCCTGTCTGCCTGTGTGTCTCTCTGCCTGCCTGTGTGTCTCTCGGCCTGCCTGTGTGTCTCTCGGCCTGCCGGCCTGCCTGTGTGTCTCTCGGCCTGCCGGCCTGCCTGTGTGTCTCTCGGCCTGCCTGTGTGTCTCTCGGCCTACCGGCCTGCCTGTGTGTCTCTCGGCCTGCCGGCCTGCCTGTGTGTCTCTCGGCCTGCCGGCCTGCCTGTGTGTCTCTCGGCCTGCCGGCCTGCCTGTGTGTGTCTCTCTCTCTCTCGGTCTGTCTGTGTGTCTCTCTTTTGGTCTGTCTGTCTGTCTGTCTCTCTCTCGGTCTGTCTGTCTCTCGGCCGGCCTGTCTGTCTGTCTCTGTCTGTCTCTCTCGGTCTGCCTGTGTGTCTCTCGGCCTGCCTGTGTGTCTCTCGGCCTGCCTGTGTGTCTCTCGGCCTGCCTGTGTGTCTCTCGGCCTGCCTGTGTGTCTCTCGGCCTGCCTGTGTGTCTCTCTCTCTCAGCCTGCCTGCCTGTGTGTCTCTCTCTCTCAGCCTGCCTGCCTGTGTGTCTCTCTCTCTCAGCCTGCCTGCCTGTGTGTCTCTCTCGGTCTGTCTGTCTCTCTCTTTCTCGGTCTGTCTCTCGGCCGGCTTGTCTGTCTCTCTCTCAGCCTGTCTGTCTCTCGGTCTCTCTCTCTTGCTCGGTCTCTCTCTCAGCCTGTCTGTCTCTCGGTCTCTCTCTCTTTCTCGGTCTCTCTGTCTCTCGGTCGGTCTCTCTGTCTCTCGGTCGGTCTCTCTGTCTCTCGCTCGGTCTCTCTCGGTCTCTCCCTCTCTCGGTCTCTCGCTCTCGTTCGGTCGTTCTCTCTCTCTCGTTCGGCCTGTCTCTCTCGTTCGGCCTGTCCTCTCTCTCTCTCTCTCATTCGGCCTGTCCTCTCTCTCTCATTCGGCCTGTCTGTCTGTCTCTCTGTCTGTCTCTCGGTCGGTCTCTCTCTCTCTCTCTCGGTCGATCGGTCTCTCTCTCTCGGCATGTCTGTCTCTCGCCCTGTCTCTCGCCCTGTCTCTCGCTCTCTCTCTCTCTCGGTCTCTCTCTCTCGGTCTCTCTGTCGGTCTCTCTGTCTCTCGGCCTGCCTGTGTGTCTCTCTGTTGGCCTGCCTGCCTCTGTGTCTCTCTCAGTCTGTCTGTCTGTCTCTCTCTTTCTCGGTCTGTCTCTCGGCCGGCTTGTCTGTCTCTCTCAGCCTGTCTGTCTCTCGGTCTCTCTCTCTCGCTCGGTCTCTCATTCGGTCACTCTCTCGGTCTGTCTGTCGCTTTGTCTCTCGGTCGGTCTGTCTCTCGGCCTGCCTGTCTCTCGGCCTGTCTCTCGGCCTGCCTGTGTGTCTCTCGGCCTGCCTGTGTGTCTCTCGGCCTGCCTGTGTGTCTCCCGGCCTGCCTGTGTGTCTCTCGGCCAGTCTCTCTGTCTCTCGGCCTGTCGCTCGGCCTGCCTGTGTGTCTCTCGGCCTGCCTGTGTGTCTCTCGGCCTGCCTGTCTGTGTGTCTCTCGGCCTGCCTGTCTGTGTGTCTCTCGGCCTGCCTGTCTGTGTGTCTCTCGGCCTGCCTGTCTGTGTGTCTCTCGGCCTGCCTGTCTGTCTGTCTCTCGGCCTGCCTGTCTGTCTGTCTCTCGGCCTGCCTGTCTGTCTGTCTCTCGGCCTGCCTGTCTGTCTGTCTCTCGGCCTGCCTGTCTGTCTGTCTCTCGGCCTGCCTGTCTGTCTGTCTCTCGGCCTGCCTGTCTGTCTGTCTCTCGGCCTGTCTGTCACTCTTTCGTTCTGTCTCTCTCTGTCTGTCGTTCTCTCTCTCTCTGTCGGTCGTTCTCTCTCTCTCGGTCTCGGTCTGCCTCTCGGTCTCGGTCTGCCTCTCGGTCTCGGTCTGCCTCTCGGTCTCGGTCTGCCTCTCGGTCGGTTTCTCTGTCTATCTCTCTCGGCCTGTCTCTCTGTCTGTCTCTCTCGGCCTGTCTCTCTGTCTGTCTCTCTCGGCCTGTGTCTCGGTCTGCCTCTCGGTCTCGGTCTGCCTCTCGGTCGGTTTCTCTGTCTGTCTCTCTCGGCCTGTCTCTCTGTCTGTCTCTCTCGGCCTGTCTCTCTGTCTTTGTCTCTCGGCCTGTCTTTGTCTCTCGGCCTGTCTTTGTCTCTCGGCCTGTCTTTGTCTCTCGGCCTGTCTTTGTCTCTCGGCCTGTCTTTGTCTCTCGGCCTGTCTTTGTCTCTCGGCCTGTCTTTGTCTCTCGGCCTGTCTCTTTGTCTCTCGGCCTGTCTCTCTGCCTTTCTGACTGTCTCTCTGCCTTTCTGACTGTCTCTCGGCCGGTCTGTCTCTCTCTCTCGGCCGGTCTGTCTCTCTCTTGGCCTGTCTGCCTGCCTGTGTGTCTCTCGGCCTGCCTGCCTGTGTGTCTCTCGGCCTGCCTGCCTGTGTGTCTCTCGGCCTGCCTGCCTGTGTGTCTCTCGGCCTGCCTGCCTGTGTGGCTCTCGGCCTGCCTGCCTATGTGGCTCTCGGCCTGCCTGCCTGTGTGTCTCTCTGTTGGCCTTCCTGCCTGTGTGTCTCTCTGTTGGCCTGCCTGCCTCTGTGTCTCTCTCGGTCTGTCTGTCTCTCTCTTTCTCGGTCTGTCTCTCGGCCGGCTTGTCTGTCTCTCTCTCAGCCTGTCTGTCTCTCGGTCTCTCTCTCTCGCTCGGTCTCTCATTCGGTCACTCTCTCGGTCGGTCTGTCGCTTTGTCTCTCGTCGGTCTGTCTCTCGGCCTGTCTCTCGGCCTGCCTGTGTGTCTCTCGGCCTGCCTGTGTGTCTCTCGGCCAGTCTCTCGGCCTGCCTGTGTGTCTCTCGGCCTGCCTGTGTGTCTCTCGGCCTGCCTGTGTGTCTGTCTGTCTCTCGGCCGGCCTGTCTGTCTGTCTGTCTGTCGGCCAGCCTGTCTGTCTGTCTCTCGGCCTGCCTGTGTGTCTGTCTGTCTCTCGGCCTGCCTGTGTGTCTGTCTGTCTCTCGGCCTGCCTGCGTGTCTGTCTGTCTCTCGGCCTGCCTGCGTGTCTGTCTGTCTCTCGGCCTGCCTGCGTGTCTGTCTGTCTCTCGGCCTGCCTGCGTGTCTGTCTGTCTCTCGGCCTGCCTGCGTGTCTGTCTGTCTCTCGGCCTGCCTGCGTGTCTGTCTGTCTCTCGGCCTGCCTGTCTGTCTCTCGGCCTGCCTGTCTGTCTCTCGGCCTGTGTGTCTCTCGGCCTGTCTGTCACTCTGTCTCTCGGCCTGTCCGTCTCTCCCCCTCTCGGTCTCTCACTCTTTCGTTCTGTCTCTCTCTCGGTCGTTCTCTCTCTCTCTGTCGGTCTCTCTCTCTCTCGGTCGGTCTGTCTCTTGGTCTCGGTCTGCCTCTCGGTCTCGGTCTGCCTCTCGGTCTCGGTCTGCCTCTCGGTCTCGGTCTGCCTCTCGGTCGGTTTCTCTGTCTGTCTCTCTCGGCCTGTCTGTCTCTCTCGGCCTGTCTCTCTCGGCCTGTCTCTCTGCCTGTCTGACTGTCTTTCTGACTGTCTCTCGGCCGGTCTGTCTCTCTCTCTCGGCCGGTCTGTCTCTCTCTCTCGGCCGGTCGTTCTCTTGGCCTGTCTGCCTGCCTGTTTGTCTCTCTTGGCCTGCCTGCCTGTGTGTCTCTCTGTTGGCCTGCCTGCCTGTGTGTCTCTCTGTTGGCCTGCCTGCCTGTGTGTCTCTCTGTTGGCCTGCCTGCCTGTGTGTCTCTCTCTCGGTC
>NC_143029.1:72982500-72987500 GCF_057628025.1 Oncorhynchus mykiss
TGTTGTAAGTCTTTTTGTGGGATGTTTTTGTATAGATTATCAAAGTAAGTTTTCCAAATTCCTACATCTTGTATGGCTAATTCTTGTGGCTTTGATGTGCTTAAATTGTTCCACATGTCCCAGAACTGATTTTGGTCAATTGCGTTTTCAATTTCATCAAGTGTCTTGTTGGTATAATTCAATTTCTTGCATTTCAGTGTTTGTTTATACTGTTTCAGAGTTTCAAAGTATTCATATCGTAGCTCTGGGTTGTTTTGCTGCTTATGTTTTTTGTTTGACATTTGTCTTAGGTGTTTTCTAATTGTTTTACATTCATTATCAAACCATTTGTCAGAAACATTTTGATTTTTGCTTCTGATGTTGCATTGCTTTGGTTTTCTCAAATTTGCTTTCGATGCTGCTTTTTGGAATATGCAGTTGATGTTTTGAGTAGCCAAATTGACACCATCTTTATTGTTTTGGTACTGTGAGTTATTGAAAAACTGTATAGAGTTCATCATTTCATTTGAGTTCAATGTTTCAATGAATGCCTCTGCACTGTTTGGAGCCCATCTGAACGATTGGTTTATGTTGTAAAGTTTATTGGGCTGTTTTTTTGAATGAATATTGCCGGTTAATTTCTTCAGAAACACGTTGATCTGACTGTGATCTGACAATGGTGTCTGGTCTGACAGTGAATGCACTAATGGAGGAGGGGTCAATGTCAGTGATGGCATAATCGACTACACTTGTCCCAAGAGCTGAGCAGTAAGTAAACTGACCTAAAGAGTCCCCTCTGATTCTACCATTAAGCATGTACAGGCCTAAGGCTCGACAGAGATGTACTAACTCTTTTCCATTTTTGTTCAGTATTTGGTCAGGACTGTTTCTATTATTTATAATAGGGCTACTGTACAAGGAGGGGTGTCCAAATATGTGGTGGTTACCTCCCGCATCAGTGTAGTCAGGCTCAGAACCTGTTCTTGCATTGAAATCTCCACAAAGAAGCACTTTACCCTGCGCCTGAAATGTAATGATTTCTGTCTGGAGATTGTCAAAAAACTGATCATCATAATATGATGAATCTGAAGGAGGAGCATAAGCTGCACATATGTATACATCATTGTCACAAAAGATTGTACCTTTGTTAAGTTTTAGCCAAATGTGAGTGGTACCTTTTTTCATTTCATTCAGTGCTAAGTCCTGCTTATGCCAAATGATGATTCCACCTGAGTCTCGGCCCCGTTTAACATTTTTATGTTTGATTGATGGTAGTAAACTTCCTCTATAGCCTGAGGGACACTGAGTATCTATGTCTCCACGACACCATGTTTCCAGTAGGATTATGATGTCCTGTCCCTTGATGTTTTTAATCAATTCTGGATTTGTTGTTTTATAACCAAAATGTGAAGAGTATAGGCCCTGGATATTCCAAGAGCTGATAGTTAATGATCTCATTTATAATAAGTGATATTCACTGGTTTGAGTAAAGTACATCGGGAAAAAAAAAAACTATATATATATATATATATATATATACACACACACACACACCATTACATATAATAATTATTATAATACCGGTGTCAATACATTTAGGAATATTTGTAAACAAATTTATAAGAATGGAATAAGATTGCACTGTACTTATTTTATGTGCAATCTGCAACCCTGTGTGTTTGTGTGTGTGCGCGTGCGTGCCCGTGTGTGAATTAAAGGGACTGTCTAGCTCAGTAGTCTGCATATTAGTTGCAGTAGTTGGCGCACCTCTCCTATCTCTGATTATTCTAGGGGTCTTCTGCCAGAGGTTACCTCAGCATATGTAGGCTGACGATCTGACTGATACATGGTGTGGACTGCATCATGTGGTCTACTTCCCTGAAGGGCAGTGTTCTGACCGACCCTGGAGTAGTGGTCAGAGCTGTGTTGTGATGGGCTGGGTCTAGTAGAGCTGTGTTGTGATGGGCCGGGTCTAGTAGAGCTGTGTTGTGATGGGCCAGGTCTAGTAGAGCTGTGTTGTGATGGGCCGGGTCTAGTAGAGCTGTGTTGTGATGGGCCAGGTCTAGTAGAGCTGTGTTGTGATGGGCCGGGTCTAGTAGAGCTGTGTTGTGATGGGCCAGGTCTAGTAGAGCTGTGTTGTGATGGGCCAGGTCTAGTAGAGCTGTGTTGTGATGGGCCAGGTCTAGTAGAGCTGTGTTGGGATGGGCTGGGTCTAGTAGAGCTGTGTTGTGATGGGCCGGGTCTAGTAGAGCTGTGTTGTGATGGGCCAGGTCTAGTAGAGCTGTGCTGTGTTGGGCCTGGTCTAGTAGAGCTGTGCTGTAATAAGCCATGTCTGGCTCTTTTCTCCTCGGGATGGTGGAGTTACTGTTGTTTCAGAAGGTGGGGCGGGGGACCTTTGTTGCTGGGGTGATGGGTGTGTGGGTCCCTGCCAAGTGTTGCATCTTTTAGGTCCTTGGCAAAGGTTCTGATACTGTCCTGATCAAGATGTATATTATCATATAAGTGTTGACATGTCAGAGTGGGGTGGTGAGCCGTTCTGACGTTGAGCAGTGAGGCACAGTCCACAGTGATCTGTTGATTTATTTTGTCGATCAACTTTCCTGGGAAGTCTTTTCTTGGTAGGAGGGTGGACACAACTATATTGGTTGTTGGGAACATAGCCTGTGCCCGTTCTGCCACTCTTCTCACTGCCCCAGATACATTTTCACCTTTGGCATGAAGGTCGTTTGTGCCAGTGTGGATGATGATGTTGTCAGGGGTGTCAATCCTGGTCTGACTGAGTAGCTGCATTGCACTCTCAGTTGTAGGACACCAGAACTTATACACCTGGTGTCTAGGGAATAATCTTTCCTGGACTAAGAACTTCCCATTTGAATCAATTAGGATTGCAGTTGTGGGTGATTGTCTGGGTGGAGCAGACTGGGAGGCTGGTATTCTGACCTGGGCTGGAGCAGACTGGGAGGCTGGTAGGTTGACCTGGGCTGGAGCAGACAGAGGCTGGTAGGTTGACCTGGGCTGGAGCAGACTGGTAGGCTGGTGCAGTGTCATCCGGCTGTGTAGTGGAGGCCATGCTGGTCTCAGGTTCTGCTTGTGTTGTACCAAGCTGGTGGACATGTTCTCTAGATGCAGAGGACACAATGACTCTCTGCCGGTTGAGGGTGTCAATGTACCTCTCTTTTTGTTCGAGCTCCTTTCTTGTTGTGCTCAGATGGTCTCTGAGGTCATCATTTGTCTGACTCAGCTTGTCCATTCTGCTTTCTAATTTAGCTATAGATGCTCTGCTCTCCCTCCCTGAACTGTTTCATCTCTTCTTTAAATTTCTGGACAGTGTCCTCCTCTTGAAGCTTGTTCTCTCTGAGTTCTATGACCTCTGCTTCGACTAGAGAGAGGGTGTTGTGGAAACGTTGCATAGCAGGTGTTCTTATTGAAATTGTCATGTCCTTGACTCTGTCTGCTGCAGGTGAGGTAGGTAAAGGTCTCTCTCTCTCTCGGTCCATCTCTCTCTCTCTCTCTCTCGGTCCGTCTCTCTCAAATTCAAATTCAAATTCAAGCTGCTTTATTGGCATGAAAAACATTGTGTCAATATTGCCAAAGCAACAATGTATACAATATACATTGTAACAAAATTATAAATGATAGCAAATAATAATATAAAATGGTAGTAAATAATAATACAAAATTAAATACAAAAATAATAACAATAAAATGGTAACAGTCAATAGTAGAAATGTAATAAATATAAAATCAAATTATGGAAAATGAAACTATAACTAACTTATAATTAAATAACAGTCATCTTCTTCTTTATATCAGAACTACAACTACAATCATCATTACTACGACTACTACTACCATCACTAAACTGTTATCACTACCATTACCACCCATATTTGGAATGATAAACATTAATAATTATAGTAATAACAATAATAGTAATAATAAGTAAGTTACTGTTTACTATGCAGATGTTATTATTCAGTGTCCCTCAGGCTATGGCAGGAAAATACATATTTGGCTGCAAGAGGAGCCATTGCTCCTTCGCCCATGAGTATTCTTAGTTTTTCCTCTGGGTTCAATTTGTGAAAATTTGGAATATATGTAGTCATTTCTGTGAATAATGAATCTCTTTGTGAGGAATATTTATCACAGTAAAGGAGAAAGTGCATCTCTGTCTCTACCTCCCCTGTCATGCAGTGACCACATACACGCTCCTCTTTGGGTAGCCATGTCTTTTTATGTCTGCCGGTTTCTATTGCCAATCGGTGGTCACTCAGCCTGTACTTGGTAAGGATCTGTCTCTGCTTCGTATCTCTGACAGAGTAGAGATAATCAGCCAATTCATATTCTCTGTTTAGGGTCAGATAGCAATTTAGTCGGCTTTGAGATTTTGTTTCGTTTTTCCAGTATTGTAAATATGATTCCTTTGATTGGTTCATGATTTTGCTTATTGGAATTCTTTCTTTTGAAACAGTGCTGGTGTCAGCTTGGTTGGTGAGGTCCAACACCAGCTGACTGAGAGGGCTCGTTTCTGGGCTCAGCTCTTGGGCTTGAAGTGCTTTAAATTGCAGACTTGAATTTGGACTTGAATTTAGATGTAGCCAAAATTTTAATGATCTTTTCTGTATTTTCATTATTACTGGAAAACGGCCCAATTCTGCCCTACATGCATTAGTTGGTGTATTTCTCTGGACTTGTAGAATTTTCCGACAGAATTCTGCATGTAGGGCTTCAATTGGATGTTTGTCCCACATTTTAAAATTCAGTTTATTGAGTGGCCCCCAAACCTCACTTCCGTAAAGTGCTATTGGTAGGATTACACTGTCAAATATTTTAGTCCAAATTCTAATTGGGATGTTGATTTTGAATAATTTCATTTTTATTGCATACATTGCTCTGCGGGCTTTTTCTTTGAGTGCCTTCACTGCCATATTAAAGTTTCCCGATGCAGATATGGTCAGACCAAGGTAGGTGTAATGTTTTGTGTGTTCAATTAAGGTGTTGTTCAGGGTGAATTTACATTT
>NC_143029.1:72992500-73007500 GCF_057628025.1 Oncorhynchus mykiss
ACTACGAGTAATGAGGTACAGGAGGGTTTTCATGTGGAGCTAAGCTCCAAGGTAGTAGAGGAGATGCCCACTACGAGTGCTGGGGTTCATGTGGAGCTAGGCTCCCAGTTAGTGGAGGAGATGCCCACTATGAGTAGTGATGTTCAGGTGGGACTAGTCTCCCAGGTAGTGGAGGAGATGCCTGGTACGAGTGATGAGGTGCAAGTGGGGAGTGTTGAAAGGGATGTGGTAGAGGGGAGTCAGTTGTCTGTGGTCTCAGCTGAGGATCAGGAGAATGATATGGATATCTCTTTAGATATTAAAACTGCTGGCGAGGACTCAGTTTATGATCTAGAGGAGGTAAATGAGTTTCTGGATCAGACTTTTGGGAAATCTGTCAAATTGGCAGATTATTTTGATGTTGATAAGTTTGTGAGGTCAGCTGTGATGTTACAGAAGACGGTGGGGTTAGACCAATTGAGTGAGAAGAAGCGGTTTCGCTTGAGGAAATTTATTACTGCTGTTTCAGCAGCAAAAGGTGGTGGGAAACGTGTTCAGGTTAAGAGAAGAAAGAAAAATAATGATGATGATCATGCTTCATAGGGTGTCTTTTTTCTCGTTGGTTTCTCTGTGGTTTCTTCTGCTTTTCTTTTCTCTTTTCTATATGGAGGTACTAAGGGTAGGTTCTCTCAATATTAATGGGGGAAGGGACAGGAATAAGAGGGCTTGGGTATTAGAAGTAATAAAACAGAAAAGGCCTAATGTAGTTTTCCTACAGGAGACACACAGTGATGAGGAAAATGAGGTTGACTGGGGTATGTGGTGGGAGGGGCAGCATGTACTCAGTCATGGTACTAATTTCAGTGCTGGGGTGGCAATCTTGTTTTCCTCAGGCTTAGGGGTGACTGTGGTATCTACAATAGAGATTGTCAAGGGTCGGGTTTTATTGGTCAAGGTGGATGTTATGGGGTTTCTGTTTGTTTTTTTGTAATGTTTATGCTCCGAATGAGGGTACAGAGCGTATTGCTATGTTTGATCAAATAAAGGAAACCTTAAGACAGTGTGATCAAGAGGGGTGTATGGTTTTAGGGGGTGACTGGAACTGTACAGTGGATTTTACTGTTGATCGCACCGCTGAAGAACCTCACCTGCGGTCAGCCACTTGCCTGTCTGGCTTATTAACTGAGTTTGAGCTTTCTGATGTGTGGAGAGTAAGGAATGCAAAAGTTAGGCAGTACACATGGCTAAAAATGAATGAAGGTCGTGTCAGTGCAGCAAGGTTAGACAGGTTGTATGTATCTGATCACTACTGTAGTAGGGTTGGAAAGTGTGCCATTACTCCTGTGGGTTTCTCTGATCATCATATTGTTACTGTTGATATTCACTTGTCCTGTCCACGACGGTCATCGCCTTACTTGTATTTTAATGTTAAATTGTTACATGATGTCATGTTTTGTGACAGGTTTTTGTTGTTTTGGGAAAAATGGAGGGGTATAAAAGGGAATTTTGAGTCCTTGAGACAATGGTGGGAGGTTGGGAAGGCCCAAATACGAGTTTTTTGTCAACAGTATACTGCTCTGTCTCAAATTGAGGTTAAAGAGACTATCAAGGCCCTTGAACAGGACATTAAATCTACTGAATTGAAGCTGCTCACTCAGAACGACCCTGGACTAGTCATGAACTTACAGGACAAGAGACATGAACTGAGGTCGTTTCTGCATGTAAGGGAATACCCCCCTGATTTGGACAAAAACAAATGGCGGTATATTGGCATTGGACAAACCATATACACGATGGTCAATACCACCCAATTTGGCGTTGATTCATGCAAAGTATATTGCAAATGCCATATGGCAATTGCCAATTGTAACACTTCAAAATTCCAATAGGGGGCGTGTGCGTTCCACCGGGGCATTTCATATTGCAAATGGCACCCAAGTCAACATCCAAAAGCCAAATTTTGAAAAATGAAATTTTTAAAAAAAAACTTAAAACCCCTTAAAAAAGTGCTTTCTGGACCTTTTTTCGAAATTCTTTCGAGTTTTTTGTCAATTACACATGCGTAAGTACTGTATGAGTATACTTTTGTCATCATATATATATTTTTTTTAAGTACATGCGCATAAGGCATATGTTTTGTCCATTTGCAATATGATTTCATAGGAAGTCAAAAGTCAAAAGTCAAAAATGTCAAAATTTGGTAAAAAACTTCACACATCCTTAAAAAAGTGCTTTCTGGACCTTTTTTCAAAATTCTTTCGATTTTTGTGTCAATTACACATGTATAAGAACTTTATCAACATACTTTAGTCATACTTTATTATCATATATATATATTTTGTTTTACTTGTGCATAAGGCATATGTTTTCTCCATTTGGAATATGATTTCATAGGAAGTCAAAAGTCAAAAGTCAAAAATGTCAAAATTTGGTAAAAAACTTCATACATCCTTAAAAAAGTGCTTTCTGGACCTTTTTTCAAAATTCTTTCGATTTTTGTGTCAATAACACATGTATAAGAACTTTATCAACATACTTTAGTCATGCTTTATTATCATATTTTTTTTACTTGTGCATAAGGCACATGTTTTCTCCATTTGCAATATGATGTCATAGGAAGTCAAAAGTCAAAGTCAAAAGTAACGATTTTCCTCCGTGCAACTGATGATCTAAAATGTGCAACAAAATTTTTTTGATTTTTTTTGTTTATGTTTCCTTACTTTTTCAAAGTCACTGTGCATTTGCAATATGTTTTAATGGGCAGATACCATCACGAATTTGTCATGCTCAAAATTCAAACTTTACTTTGCTCAAACTATACCTTGGTCAACTTGTATTACATATTTCTGTTTGTTTTACTTGTGCATAAGGCATATGTTTTCTCCATTTGCAATATGATGTCATAGGAAGTCAAAAGTCAAAGTCAAAAGTAAATATTTTCCTCCGTGCACCTGGTGATCTGAAATGTGCACCTGGTGACCTGAAATGTGCACCTGGTGATCTAAAATATGCAACTGGTAACCCAAAAAAAAATTTTTGGGATGTTTTTTTGTTTATGTTTCCTTACTTTTTCAAAGTCACTGTGCATTTGCAATATGTTTTAATGGGCAGGTACCATCACGAATTTGTCATGCTCAAAATTCAAACTTTACTTTGCTCAAACTATACCTTGGTCAACTTGTATTACATATTTCTTTTTGTTTTACTTGTGCATAAGGCATATGTTTTCTCCATTTGCAATATGATGTCATAGGAAGTCAAAAGTCAAAGTCAAAAGTAAATATTTTCCTCCGTGCACCTGGTGATCTGAAATGTGCACCTGGTGACCTGAAATGTGCACCTGGTGATCTAAAATATGCAACTGGTAACCCAAAAAAAAAATTTTGGGATGTTTTTTTGTTTATGTTTCCTTACTTTTTCAAAGTCACTGTGCATTTGCAATATGTTTTAATGGGCAGGTACCATCACGAATTTGTCATGCTCAAAATTCAAGCTTGTGATCTAAAATATGCAGCTGGTTACCCAACATTTTTTGGGATGTTTTTTTGTTTATGTTTCCTTACTTTTTCAAAGTCACTGTGCATTTGCAATATGTTTTAATGGGCAGGTACCATCACGAATTTGTTTATCGAATTTGTTTATGTTTCCTTACTTTTTCAAAGTCACTGTGCATTTGCAATATGTTTCAATGGGCAGGTACCATCACGAATTTGTCATGCTCAAAAAATTTTAGATGTATTTTTTTTTGTTTCTTACTTTTTCAAAGTCACTGTGCATTTGGAATATGTTTTAATGGGCAGGTACCATCACGAATTTGTTTATCGAATTTGTTTATGTTTCCTTACTTTTTCAAAGTCACTGTGCATTTGCAATATGTTTCAATGGGCAGGTATCATCACGAATTTGTCATGCTCAAAAAATTTTAGATGTATTTTTTTTTGTTTCTTACTTTTTCAAAGTCACTGTGCATTTGGAATATGTTTTAATGGGCAGGTACCATCACGAATTTGTTCATCGAATTTGTTTATGTTTCCTTACTTTTTCAAAGTCACTGTGCATTTGCAATATGTTTCAATGGGCAGGTACCATCACGAATTTGTCATGCTCAAAAAATTTTAGATGTATTTTTTTTTGTTTCTTACTTTTTCAAAGTCACTGTGCATTTGGAATATGTTTTAATGGGCAGGTACCATCACGAATTTGTTTATCGAATTTGTTTATGTTTCCTTACTTTTTCAAAGTCACTGTGCATTTGGAATATGTTTTAATGGGCAGGTACCATCACAAATTTGTTTATCGAATTTGTTTATGTTTCCTTACTTTTTCAAAGTCACTGTGCATTTGCAATATGTTTCAATGGGCAGGTACCATCACGAATTTGTCATGCTCAAAAAATTTTAGATGTATTTTTTTTTGTTTCTTACTTTTTCAAAGTCACTGTGCATTTGGAATATGTTTTAATGGGCAGGTACCATCACGAATTTGTTCATCGAATTTGTTTATGTTTCCTTACTTTTTCAAAGTCACTGTGCATTTGCAATATGTTTCAATGGGCAGGTACCATCACGAATTTGTCATGCTCAAAAAATTTTAGATGTATTTTTTTTTGTTTCTTACTTTTTCAAAGTCACTGTGCATTTGGAATATGTTTTAATGGGCAGGTACCATCACGAATTTGTTCATCGAATTTGTTTATGTTTCCTTACTTTTTCAAAGTCACTGTGCATTTGCAATATGTTTCAATGGGCAGGTACCATCACGAATTTGTCATGCTCAAAAAATTTTAGATGTATTTTTTTTTGTTTCTTACTTTTTCAAAGTCACTGTGCATTTGGAATATGTTTTAATGGGCAGGTACCATCACGAATTTGTTTATCGAATTTGTTTATGTTTCCTTACTTTTTCAAAGTCACTGTGCATTTGCAATATGTTTCAATGGGCAGGTACCATCACGAATTTGTCATGCTCAAAAAATTTTAGATGTATTTTTTTTTGTTTCTTACTTTTTCAAAGTCACTGTGCATTTGGAATATGTTTTAATGGGCAGGTACCATCACGAATTTGTTTATCGAATTTGTTTATGTTTCCTTACTTTTTCAAAGTCACTGTGCATTTGGAATATGTTTTAATGGGCAGGTACCATCACGAATTTGTTTATCGAATTTGTTTATGTTTCCTTACTTTTTCAAAGTCACTGTGCATTTGCAATATGTTTCAATGGGCAGGTACCATCACGAATTTGTCATGCTCAAAAAATTTTAGATGTATTTTTTTTTGTTTCTTACTTTTTCAAAGTCACTGTGCATTTGGAATATGTTTTAATGGGCAGGTACCATCACGAATTTGTTTATCGAATTTGTTTATGTTTCCTTACTTTTTCAAAGTCACTGTGCATTTGGAATATGTTTTAATGGGCAGGTACCATCACGAATTTGTTTATCGAATTTGTTTATGTTTCCTTACTTTTTCAAAGTCACTGTGCATTTGCAATATGTTTCAATGGGCAGGTACCATCACGAATTTGTCATGCTCAAAAAATTTTAGATGTATTTTTTTTTGTTTCTTACTTTTTCAAAGTCACTGTGCATTTGGAATATGTTTTAATGGGCAGGTACCATCACGAATTTGTTTATCGAATTTGTTTATGTTTCCTTACTTTTTCAAAGTCACTGTGCATTTGCAATATGTTTCAATGGGCAGGTACCATCACGAATTTGTCATGCTCAAAAAATTTTAGATGTATTTTTTTTTGTTTCTTACTTTTTCAAAGTCACTGTGCATTTGGAATATGTTTTAATGGGCAGGTACCATCACGAATTTGTTTATCGAATTTGTTTATGTTTCCTTACTTTTTCAAAGTCACTGTGCATTTGCAATATGTTTCAATGGGCAGGTACCATCACGAATTTGTTTATCGAATTTGTTTATGTTTCCTTACTTTTTCAAAGTCACTGTGCATTTGGAATATGTTTTAATGGGCAGGTACCATCACGAATTTGTTTATCGAATTTGTTTATGTTTCCTTACTTTTTCAAAGTCACTGTGCATTTGCAATATGTTTCAATGGGCAGGTACCATCACGAATTTGTCATGCTCAAAATTTTTTAGATGTATTTTTTTTTGTTTCCTTACTTTTTCAAAGTCACTGTGCATTTGGAATATGTTTTAATGGGCAGGTACCATCACGAATTTGTTCATCGAATTTGTTTATGTTTCCTTACTTTTTCAAAGTCACTGTGCATTTGGAATATGTTTTAATGGGCAGGTACCATCACGAATTTGTTTATCGAATTTGTTTATGTTTCCTTACTTTTTCAAAGTCACTGTGCATTTGCAATATGTTTCAATGGGCAGGTACCATCACGAATTTGTCATGCTCAAAAATTTTTAGATGTATTTTTTTTTGTTTCTTACTTTTTCAAAGTCACTGTGCATTTGGAATATGTTTTAATGGGCAGGTACCATCACGAATTTGTTTATCGAATTTGTTTATGTTTCCTTACTTTTTCAAAGTCACTGTGCATTTGCAATATGTTTCAATGGGCAGGTACCATCACGAATTTGTTTATCGAATTTGTTTATGTTTCCTTACTTTTTCAAAGTCACTGTGCATTTGGAATATGTTTTAATGGGCAGGTACCATCACAAATTTGTTTATCGAATTTGTTTATGTTTCCTTACTTTTTCAAAGTCACTGTGCATTTGCAATATGTTTCAATGGGCAGGTACCATCACGAATTTGTCATGCTCAAAATTTTTTAGATGTATTTTTTTTTGTTTCCTTACTTTTTCAAAGTCACTGTGCATTTGGAATATGTTTTAATGGGCAGGTACCATCACGAATTTGTTTATCGAATTTGTTTATGTTTCCTTACTTTTTCAAAGTCACTGTGCATTTGGAATATGTTTTAATGGGCAGGTACCATCACGAATTTGTTTATCGAATTTGTTTATGTTTCCTTACTTTTTCAAAGTCACTGTGCATTTGCAATATGTTTCAATGGGCAGGTACCATCACGAATTTGTCATGCTCAAAAATTTTTAGATGTATTTTTTTTTGTTTCTTACTTTTTCAAAGTCACTGTGCATTTGGAATATGTTTTAATGGGCAGGTACCATCACGAATTTGTCATGCTCAAAAAATTTTAGATGTATTTTTTTTTGTTTCTTACTTTTTCAAAGTCACTGTGCATTTGCAATATGTTTTAATGGGCAGGTACCATCACGAATTTGTCATGCTATAAAAATCCTGCAGGAATGTGAAATTGACTGGCCCGATGAACTCGGGATGGCTTTGCAGTGATTCTGGGTCATCTCAATCGCTCGTTTGGGTTGATTTCAGAATGTCGCTTTTGGTGATGTTTTTTCACTATAGAATCATATTGCAAATGTACAAGAGTCAAGTGGACAAGAGTCCATCAGTCAATTAGATATCATTCTGACCACCAAACTGATACAAACTGACACCAAACCCACTTTTTCCAACTCGTTTAGTAGCCAACTATTACATACTTCAGAGCTGGCCCAAAATTCACAACGCCTTCGGTACAAACCATAAAAAAACCATAAAACACGTAGTTACGTTCTAGCTGCGGGTCCATTTCTTATGTTATGTGTTGGCCTAGCTGAGGCGACCCCGAATCCCAAGTTTCGGCTCGATAGGTCATTTGGTGTCCGAGAAAAACCCTAATTGGTGCTGAAAATCCACTATTTTCCATGACTTGCTACGGGGTCCTTGAATGAGATATCGGACAGAAACGTTGGGGTCTGTCTATATGGGCCGAGACGTTCGCAATGCACCTAGTCTTGCGACTCTGGGACATTTCTAAATGTCGTCATTTTCGTGATGCAAAAATGAATTGAAGTTATTTCAAATGTACGAGGCTGTTTCTCGGTCCGAGAACCTTCTAGAGCCACGTAACTCACCACGCACCATCTACGGGAGGTCTAGAACAGGTTTCTAAAGTTTCGGAACTCTAGGTCCGACGGTTCTTTTTTAGCTCCAACAAAGCTAACTATTGGAGCCACTGTCTGTCTCTACGCACCCCAATACGTCCCTCCATCCAAGTTGTGTTTTAGTGCAATTTTTTTTTCCTTTGATTTTTTTTGGGAAAAATGACTGATTTACAGTTCATGGGGGTTGCCTAATCACACATATGAAGTTTTGGAAAGATCAGACTTTTTTAACCCTTCGAAACAGCCCCTGAGACACCAATTATGGCACTTCCGGTTGGCACAGGAAGTTATAAATCAACACATATCCTCATTGGGGTATGCTGTTACAGAATCCTGAGTTTTAAGTCCTTACGTTAAGAATTGACTGATCTACACAGGGTTGAATGCACTATGTCTATCAAACTGCATGCAGTGTATGGGTAAACACTTTTAGGGGCATTTTAACCACTTCCGGTTGGTCCAGGAAGCTTAGAATCAACACAGGTAGACCTCATAGTGGCCTGATGGACTGGTACCGAAGACAGCTTCATACGGCATTCATAACCCACATAGGCCTCAGGTTGAAATTAGGGGTGCAGGCAATGTATTCCTATGGGGAGAGATGACACTGTAATCTGTGAGATCAAAAAACACTGTTTTACTGTGAAGGGTTAATGCCACACGGTCAAGGTTAGGCTTGTTCAGATCGGGAGGACCTTAGGAACATTCATGTGGTGGAATTTTTCTTCTCACTCTAACGGTTCTCTCACTGTCACCCAAAAGCAAATGACATTGTGGTGCAGGCTTCATATTGGGCCTACTATTGTAATGGTCGCTGCGCCTAGACCGAGCGAGCTACGGTCAAGCGGGATAGCTCGTTGAACTCAGAACAGTCTGGAGACTATGGTGATGCCATTTTTTGTGTTGATTTCAGAATGCCATTTTGGTGATGGTCCCTCTCCGTTTAAACATATTGCAAATGTACAAAAGTCAACTAGCAAGTCAGTGTCCATCAGTCAATTAGATGTCATTATGACACCAAATGGATATCAATTGACACCAAACCCACTTTTTCCTACTCATTTAGTAGCCAACTATCACATATGTCAGAGCAGGCCCATAATTCACAGCGCCTCTAGTTGAAAACATAATAAAAAGGTAAAACACATAGTTACGTTCTAGCTGCGGGTCCAGTTCGGACATTATGTGAAGTCCTATGTGAGGCGACCCCGAATCCCGAGTTTCGGCTCGATAGGTCATTTGGTGTCCGAGAAAAACCCTAATTGGTGCTGAAAATCCACTATTTTCCATGACTTGCTACGGGGTCCTTGAATGAGCTATCGGACAGAAACTTTGGGGTCCGTCTCTATGGGCCGAGCCGGTTTCAACGCACCTAGCCTTGCGTCTCTGAGACTTTTCTAAACGTCGTCATTTTCGTGATGCAAAAATGAATTGAAGTTATTCCAAATGTACGAGGCTGTTTCTCGGTCCGAGAACCGTCTAGAGCCACGTAACTCGCCACGCACCATGGCCCGGAGGTCTAGAACAGGTTTCTAAAGTTTCGGAACTCTAGGTCCGACCGTTCTTTTTTAGCTCCAACAAAGCTAACTATTGCGGCCACTGTCTGTCTCTACGCACCCCAATACGTCCCTCCATCCAAGTTGTGTTTTAGTGCAATTTTTTTTTCCTTTGATTTTTTTGGGGAAAAATGACTGATTTACAGTTCATGGGGGTTGCCTAATCACATATATGAAGTTTTGGACAGATCTGACTTTTTTAACCCTTCGAAACAGCCCCTGAGACACCAATTATGGCACTTCCGGTTGGCACAGGAAGCTATAAATCACCACATGTCTTGATTGACATGGCCACTTACAGAATCCCGAGTTTTAAGTCTTTACGTTAAGAATTGACTGATCTACACAGGGTTGAATGCACTATGTCTATCAAACTGCATGCAATGTATGGGTAAACACTTTTAGGGTGATTTGAACCACTTCCGGTTGGTCCAGGAAGCTTAGAATCAACACAGGTAGACCTCATAGTGGCCTGATGGACTGGTACCGAAGACAGGTTCATACGGCATTCATAACCCACATAGGCCTCAGGTTGAATTTTGTGGTGCAGGCTATGTATTCCTATGGGGAGAGATGACACTGTAATCTGTGAGATCAAAAAACACTGTTTTACTGTTAAGGGTTAATGCCACACGGTCAAGGTTAGGCTTGTTCAGATCGGGAGGACCTTATGAACATTCCTATGGTGGAATTTTTCTTCTCACCCTAACGGTTCTCTCACTGTCACTCAAAAGCAAATGACATTGTGGGGCAGGCTTCATTTTGGGCCTAATATTCTAATGGTTGCTGCGCCTAGACCGAGCGAGCTACGGTCAAGCGGGATAGCTCGTTGAACTCAGCACAGTCTGGAGACTATGGTGATGCCATTTTTTGTGTTGATTTCAGAATGCCATTTTGGTGATGGTCCCTCTCTGTTTAAACATATTGCAAATGTACAAAAGTCAACTAGCAAGTCAGTGTCCATCAGTCAATTAGATGTCATTATGACACCAAACCCACTGTTTCCTACTCATTTAGATGCCAACTATCATATATGTCAGAGCAGTCCCATAATTCACAGCGCCTCTAGTTTAAAACATAATAAAAAGGTAAAACACATAGTTACGTTCTAGCTGCGGGTCCAGTTCGGACATTATGTGAAGTCCTATGTGAGGCGACCCCGAATCCCGAGTTTCGGCTCGATAGGTCATTTGGTGTCCGAGAAAAACCCTAATTGGTGCTGAAAATCCACTTATTTCCATGCCTTGCTACGGGGTCCTTGAACGAGCTATCGGACAGAAACTTTGGGGTCCGTCTCTATGGGCCGAGCCGGTTTCAACGCACCTAGCCTTGCGTCTCTGAGACTTTTCTAAACGTCGTCATTTTCGTGATGCAAAAATGAATTGAAGTTATTTCAAATGTACGAGGCTGTTTCTCGGTCCGAGAACCATCTAGAGCCACGTAACTCGCCACGCACCATGGCCCGGAGGTCTAGAACAGGTTTCTAAAGTTTCGGAACTCTAGGTCCGACCGTTCTTTTTTAGCTCCAACAAAGCTAACTATTGCGGCCACTGTCTGTCTCTACGCACCCCAATACGTCCCTCCATCCAAGTTGTGTTTTAGTGCAATTTTTTTTTCCTTTGATTTTTTTGGGGAAAAATGACTGATTTACAGTTCATGGGGGTTGCCTAATCACATATATGAAGTTTTGGACAGATCTGAATTTTTTAACCCTTCGAAACAGCCTCTGAGACACCAATTATGGCACTTCCGGTTGGCACAGGAAGCTATAAGTCACCACATATCCTCATTGGGGTATGCTGTTACAGAATCCTGAGTTTTAAGTCCTTACGTTAAGAATTGACTGATCTACACAGGGTTGAATGCACTATGTCTATCAAACTGCATGCAGTGTATGGGTAAACACTTTTAGGGGCATTTGAACCACTTCCGGTTGGTCCAGGAAGCTTAGAATCGACACAGGTAGACCTCATAGTGGCCTGATGGACTGGTACCGAAGACAGGTTCATACGGCATTCATAACCCACATAGGCCTCAGGTTGAAATTAGGGGTGCAGGCAATGTATTCCTATGGGGAGAGATGACACTGTAATCTGTGAGATCAAAAAACCCTGTTTTACTGTGAAGGGTTAATGCCACACGGTCAAGGTTAGGCTTGTTGAGATCGGGAGGACCTTAGGAACATTCATGTGGTGGAATTTTTCTTCTCACCCTAACGGTTCTCTCACTGTCACTCAAAAGCAAATGACATTGTGGGGCAGGCTTCATTTTGGGCCTACTATTCTAATGGTCGGTTATTGTGTTATTTCAGAAAATCATAGAAAATCACAGAAATGTCGCAGAGCTCCGCAGCACACTTTAAAAAGATTCGTATGAACACCCTGCAACTGGATCTGTAACCGTTGAAAAAAAAAAACGCCTATTTGTGACCATCACCAATTTGTCATTGTTCCGTTTCTCTTAAATGACGATAGATAAATGGCTGGTTCTTTTTTTATTGACACCGGAGGCTCCTTGGCTTTGACCCGAAGTGGAAAAATAATTTCTCTACTTCCATTTTAAGCCTTTAATCCCAGAAAAATGGCCGTAGCTCAAAAACCGTCGAGGCCTAGACGCCATCCCGTTCGGGGCCAACTGCCCCTTGAGCCAAACCTACGCTCGCCAAGTTTCGGCTTCGAAATATTTTCAGTTTTTGAGATAAGGCCCCGTCGCGATTCGTGATGTTTTGCCAAATTGCCATATGATTCCGTATGCCATCTGGTGGGAGTGTCCGGGATGGCGGAAAAACGGTCCGAAACTTGTTTTTTTTTTTAAACGGGAACCGAAAGTCCGACAAAGTTCATTCGACGACTTCCCGGTAGGTCCGGCCCTACCGCACGTCCCGACGCCGACCGCAAATTTTACAAACGATTTCGGACGTCGGGTAAGGGACCGTACATTTGCAATATGGACTTTCTCACTGATCATACACGAAATGCCGAAATGTTCCCTTAAGGTATGAAAGAGTGAAGGGTGCCTTGATTAGGTCTCGTTTCACTTCCCTCAAGGATATGGATGCTCCTAGCGCTTTTTTTTTCAACCTAGGACAGTCGAAATTTCAACGCAAACAGATGGTCTGCTTTCGTCTCCCTGATGGGAAGGTGACCACGAATGCTATTGAAATGCATCAACATGTCGTGGATTTTTACTCATCCCTTTATAAGGCGGAGGATTGTGACTCTTTATGTACTGAACAGTTGTTACACGGTCTTCCTCAATTGGGACCTGAGCAGAGAGTCGCATTGGACGCTGATATTACACTGCAAGAGCTGTCCACAGCAGTTATGCAGCTCTCAACAGGCCGAGCCCCTGGCATCGATGGTTTACCATCTGAGTTTTATAAGCACTTTTGGGGGTCTATTGGGGAGGATTTTTATGAAGTGCTGTGTGAATCGTTTCATGAGGGTTCTCTTCCTGTTTCCTGTCAACGTGCGGTGCTTTCACTGTTGCCAAAAAAGGGGGATTTGGCTCTCATAAAAAATTGGAGACCTGTTGCCTTGCTGTGCGCAGAATACAAAATTGTTTCTAAATGTCTCTCAAACAGGTTGAAAGAGTATCTGGGATTGTTGATCCACAAGGACCAGTCCTACTGTGTACCTGATCGCTTTATTGTTGACAACTTGTTTCTGATAAGAGATGTTTTAGACATTTGTAAACTGTCTGATATAAATGTGGGTTTACTTTCGTTGGATCAGGAGAAGGCTTTTGATCGTGTGGACCACCAGTACTTGTTTAAAACAATGAAAGCCTTTGGGTTTGGGGATGTTTTTCTGTCTTGGGTGAATTTACTGTATGCTGGAGCCTCGTGTATGGTGAAGGTTGGTGGTGGTTTGAGTTGCCCCATCCCTGTCGAAAGGGGCATCCGGCAGGGATGCCCAATTTCAGGGCAGTTATATAGTCTGGCGATTGAACCAATGCTTTGTTTTTTAAGAGCGAAGCTTACTGGTTTCTCTGTGCCAGGTGTAATGAAGGGTCCCACGATAGCACTATCTGCGTATGCAGATGACGTGATCGTTTTTATTACAGGGGGGTGAGGATGTTAAGGTTCTCTCAAACACTTTAAAGGTGTATGAGGGGGCCTCCTCAGCTAGAGTCAATTGGGGAAAGAGTGAAGCGCTGTGGGCAGGTCAGCTTCAGATGGGGTCCGCTCCACGGTTACCAGGGGGGCTTCAGTGGGGCAGAGATGGAATGAAGACTTTGGGAGTTTTTCTAGGCTCTGATGTCTTTCAGAAAAATAACTGGGAGGGTGTAGTGGAGAAAGTGTGTGCCATACTGTCAAGGTGGAAATGGGTGTTGCCCCAGCTGTCCTATAGGGGACGGGTCCTGGTAGCTAATAATCTTGCTGCTTCTACCCTGTGGCACAGACTAATGATTTTACAGCCACCAAAGGGTCTGATACAAGAGCTTCAGAGGACCCCTGTCAATTTCTTCTGGTCTGGACAACACTGGATCAAAGCTGCAGCCCTGTATCTGCCACTGCACGAGGGTGGGCAAGGCCTGGTGGACATTTCCTCTAGGATCACGGCTTTCCGGCTCCAAGCAGCCCAGAGATTGTTGTACAGAGACTGTTCTAGCTGGGTCGAAACAGCCTACATATTGATGAGGAGAGTGGGCTGTTTGGGCTTAGACAAACATCTTTTCCTCTTAAAACTGGAGGGGGGGGGGGGGGTGTTTTGACTGGCCTGACTCCATTTTATGAGTCTGTTATGCAGGCTTGGAGAGTCTTTGTCAAGTCCCGTAAGACCGGCATGCCACCCAGGGATGTGGCTTTTTGAAGAGCCTCTTTTTCATAACACTGCCATCCAGTCCCATGTTCTGGGTTCAGCTTGCCTACGTTCATGCCTATTAGGCGTGGGGTGTACCAAGCTGGGTCATCTGATGCGGAGCAGGAGCAGATTGGAGGAGCTGAGAGAAAGAGCGGGGATCTGATCATCTCGCCTACTGAGGAAGGTCGTCGATGAGGTCTGCAACTCCTTGCCATTGCTTCATCTGCAGTATGTGACTGACATTTCCAATTCTGATCGGTGGAAGGAGGGTCTGGATTATGTGTTCCCTGCACTGATTGTTAGTGCTGCGATGGGGGCATTTGAGGAGGACGCGGGGATGCTGCTTTCCTTCGATACCCCGGAGCTGGGGGAGTTCAAGGAGGTGGGAAAGAAGGCTATGTACAGAACATGTGTGAAGGTGTCCCATGCCTCTTCCCTGGAAGGGGTAAAATCGACGAGGTGGGCGGATGTGCTTGGTCCAGGTGCTTCTCTAAAAGGCTGTTGGCGATCATTATATAAACTGCCTATTGATAAGAGGACAGCTGACCTCCAATGGAGGATAATACATGGAGCTATAGCCACCAACATGCATCTGGTACACCTGGACCCTACTGTTGGGGAGGGGTGTCCATTCTGTGCTGAGGATGAATCTCTGGCACATCTGTTTTTACTGTGTCCCAGGTTGGTTGGGATGATTGAACTGA